>NW_025537893.1:0-25946 GCF_020615455.1 Coregonus clupeaformis | reverse complement strand
AACATCCTGATCTGGCTTATGTGGTCCTCTGTAGCCTGTAACTGCTAAATGGCATATTATTGTTATTATTATTATTATTATGTAGAAATGATCCCAGATCTGGCTTCTTTATGTGGTCCTCTGTAGCTCAACTGCTAAATGGCATTATTACATATGCAGAAACACCCTGTGTGATCTAGCTTTTATGTGGTCCTCTGTAGCTCAACTGCTAAAATGGCATATTTATTATTATTATGTAGAAATGATCCCAGATCTGGCTTTATGTGGTCCTCTGTAGCTCAAATCAGTTAAATGGCATATTATTATTATTATTATTATGTAGAAATGATCCCAGCTCATTTTTTATGTGGTCCTCTTGTAGCTCAACTGCTAAATGCATATTATTATTATTATTATTATTATGTAGAAATGATCCCAGATCTGGCTTTATGTGGTCCTCAGTAGCTCAAACTGCTAAATGGCATATTATTATTATTATGTAGAAATGATCCCAGATCTGGCTTTTATGGGTCTCTGTAGCCTGTAACTGCTAAATGGCATATTATTTATTATTATTATTATTATTATGTAGAAATGATCCCAGATCTGGGCTTTTATGTGGTCCTCTGTAGCTCAACCAAGCAAATGGCATATTACGTTTATTATTATTATTATTATTATTGGTTATTATTATTATTATTATTATGTAGAAAATGATCCCAGATCTGGCTTAATGTGGTCCTAGGTAGCTCTAACTGCTAAATTGCATATTATTATTATTATTATTACATACATATTATTATTATTATTATTATTATGTAGAAATGATCCCAGCTCTGGCTTTATGTGGTCTCTGTAGCTCACACTACTGGCATATTATTATTATTATTATTATTATTATTATTATTATTGAGGTAGAAATGATTGTTTATTTTATGTGGTCCCTTGTGGCTCAACTGCTAAAATGGCATATTATTATTATTATTATTATTTATTATGTGAAATGATCCCAGATCTGGCCTTTATGTGGTCCTCTGTAGCTCAACTGCTAAATGGCATATTATTATTATTATTATTATTATTATTATTATTATTATTATTATTATTATTATTAGTTATTATGCAGAACAATCCAAGCTCTGGCTTTATGTGGTCCTCTTCAGCTCAACTACACTGTATTATTATTATTATTATTATGTAGAAATGATCCCAGATCTGGCTTTATGGTCCTCAGAAAGCCAACTTGTTAAATGGCATATTATTATTATTATTATTATTATTATTATTATTATTATTATTATTATTATTATTTATGGAAATGATCTCAAATTTATTTATGTGGTCCTCTTGCAGCTCAACTGCTAAATGGCATATTATTATTATTATTATTATTATGTGAGAAATGATCCTGACTGGCTTATGGTCCTCTGTAGCTCAACTGCTAGAATGGCACACATATTATTATTATTATTATTATTATACAGGTAGAAATGATCCCAGATCTGGCTTATGTGGTCCTAGGTAGCTCAACTGTTAAATTGTATATTATTATTATTATTATTATTATTATTATTATTATTATTATTATTATTATTATTATTATTATTATTATGTAGAAATGATCCCAGATCTGGCTTTATGTGGTCCTCTGTAGCTCAACTGCTAAATGGCATATTATTATTATTATGTAGAAATGATCCCAGATCTGGCTTATGTGGTCTCAGAACAACTGCTAAAATGGCATATTATTATTATTATGTAGAAATGATCCCAGACTGGCTTTATGTGGTCCTCTGTAAATTAACCAAGCAATGGCTATATTATTATTATTATTATTATTATTATTATGTAGAAATGATCCCAGCCTGGGCTTTATGTGGTCCTCTGTAGCCTGAACTGCTAAATGCAAAAAAGCATTATTATTATTATTATTATTATGTAGAAACAGGATCCCAGATCTGGCTTTATGTGGTCCTTCAGTAGCTCAACTGCTAAAATGGCATATTATTATTATTATTATTATTATTATTTATTATTATTATTATTGAAATGATCCCAGCCTGGCTTTATGTGGTCCTCTTTCAAAAACAACTTACAATTTGGCATATTATTATTATTATTATTAGTAGAAGATCCCAGATCTGGCTTTATGTGGTCCTCGTAGCTCAACTGCTAAATGGCATATTATTATTATTATTATTATTATTATTATTATTGATACATATTATTATTATTATGTAGAAATGATCCCAGCTCTGGGCTTTATGTGGTCCTCTGTAGCCCAACTGCTAAAATGCGTACATTATTATTATTATTATTATTATTATTATGTAGAAATGATCCAGATCTGGCTTTATGTGGTCCTCTGTAGCTCAACTGCTAAATGTATTATTATTATTATTATTATTATTATTATTATTATTATGCAGGAAATGATCCAGATCTGGCTTTTATGTATCCTGTAGCTTCAACTGCTAAATTGCTATATTATTATTATTATTATTATTATTATTTTTATGGTTATTATTATTATGTAGAAATGATCCCAGATCTGGGCTTTTATGTGTTCCTCTGTAGCTCAAATCTAAAATGGGCATTATTATTATTATTATTACATATTTACATATGTAGAAATGATCCCAGATCTGGCTTTATGTGGTCCTCTGTATTTCAACTGTTAAAATGGCATATTATTATTAGTTTATGTAGAAATGATCCCAGATCTGGCTTATGTGGTCCTCTGTAGCCTGAACTGCTAAAATGGCATATTATTATTATTATGTAGAAACGACCCAGATCTGGCTTTCTGTGTAGTCCTGCTCAACATGCTAAATGGCATATTATTATTATTATTATTATTATTAGTATTATGGAGAAAATGATCCAGATCTGGCTTTTTGTGGTCTCTGTAGCTCAACTGCTAAATGGCATATTATTATTATTATTATTATGTAGAAATGATCCCAGATCTGGTTTATGTGGTCTGAAATGGCATATTATTATTATTATTAGCTTATTATATAATATGGCATATTATTATTATTATTGATGTGTAGAAAGGATCCCAGATCTGGCTTATTGTGGTCCTCTGTAGCTCAACTGCTAAATGGCATATTATTATTATTATTATTATTTTATTATTGTAGAAATGATCCCAGCTCTGGCTTTGTGGTCCTGAATGTAGCATCATTATTATTACCATTATATGGTTATTATTATATTATTATCTATGTATTATGTAGAAGCGATCCAGATCTGGCTTTATGTGGTCCTCTTGTAGTACTCAACTCTAAATGGCTATATTGCATACATTATTATTATATTATTATTATTATGTAGAAATGATCTCAGCTCTGGCTTTATGTGGTCCTCTGTAGCTCAACCTGCTAAGGTTATGCATATTACTATTATTATTATTATGTAGAAATGATCCCAGATCTGGCTTTATGTGGTCCTCTGTAGCTCAACTGCTAAAATGGCATATTATTATTATTATTGCTATTATTATTATTATTATGTAGAAACGTGATCCTAGCTCTGGCTTTATGTGGTCCTCTGGCCCAACTGCTAAATTGCATATTATTATTATTATTATTATTATTATTTTAATTATATATGTAGAAATGATCCCAGATCTGGCTTTTATGTGGTCCTCTGTAGCCCAACTGCTAAATGACATATTATTATTAATATTACTTTATTATTATTATTATTGGTGCAGAAATGATCCTAGATCTGGCTTTATGTGGTCCTAGGTAGCTCAACTGCAAATTTATATTTGGTATTATTATACATATTTTAATTATTATTATTATAGAAATGATCCCCAGATCTGGCTTTATGTGGTCCTCTTAGCCAACTGCAAATGGCTATTATTATTATTATTAGTGTAGAAATGATTCAAGATTGGTTTTTGGTCCTCTGTAGCTCAACTGGTTAAAATGGCATATTATTATTATTATTATGTAGAGACGATCCCGTAGATCTGGCTTAATGTGGTCCCTCTGTAGCTCAACTGCAAAATGGCATATTATTATTAGAAATGATCCCAGATCTGGCTTTATGTGGTCCTCTGTATTGGCATATCACTATTAATGGCATTATTATTATTATTATTATTATTTAGAAATGATCCCAGATCTGGCTTTTTTTGTGGTCCTCTGTAGGCTCAACTGCTAAATGGCACAACAACAGGAAATGATTCCAGATCTGGCTTTATGTGGTCTACTGCAAATGCACCACATTATTATTATTATTATTATTATTATTATTATTATTATTATTATTATACATATTATTAATATGTAGAAATGATCCCAGATCTGGCTTTATGTGGTCCTCTGTAGCTCAACTGCTAAATGGCATATTATTATTATTATTATTATGTAGAAATGGGATCCTAGATCTGGCTTTTTATGTGGACCTCTGTAGCTCAACTGCTAAAAATGGCATATTATTATTATTATTATTATTATTATTATTATTATTATTATTATTTTATTATTATTATGTAGAAATGATCCCAGATCTGGTTTATGTGGTCCTTCTGTAGCTCAACTGCTAAATGGCATATTATTATTATTATTATTATGGGTAGAAATGATCCTAGACCTGGCTTTATGTGGAACTCTGTAGCTCAACTGCTAAAATGGCATATTATTATTATTATGTAGAAATGATCCCAGATCTGGCTTTAAGGTGGTCCCTCTGTAGCTCAACTGCTAAAATGGCATATTATTATTATTATTATTATTATGTAGAAATGATCCTAGATCTGGCTTTATGTGGTCTTCTGTATCTCAACTGCTAAATGGCATATTATTATTATGTAGAAATGATCCCCAGATTGGCTTTATGTGGATTCTTGTAGCAATCACAAAATGGCATATTATTATTATTATTATTATTATTTATTGTAAAGGATCCTAGCTCTGTCTTTTATGTGGTCCCCTGTTAGCCCAACTTTAATGGCATATTGACATATTATTATTATTATTATGTAGAAATGATCCCAGATCTGGTTTTATGTGGTCCTCTGTAGCTCAACTGCTAAATGGCATATTCATACTATTATTATTATTATTATTATTATTAATTAATGTAGAAATGATCCAGATCTGGCTTTATGTGGTCCTACAGGTAGCCCAACTGCTAAATTGCATATTATTATTATTATTATTATTATTATTATTATTATTATTATTATTATTATTATTATTATTATTATGTAGAAATGATCCCAGATCTGGCTTTTATGTAGTCCTCTCTGTAGCTCAACTGCTAAAATGGCATATTATTATTATTATTATTATGAAATGATCCCAGATTCTGTTTATGTGGTCCTCTGTAGCTCAACTGCTAAAATGGCATATTATTATTATTATGGTGAAATGATCCCAGATCTGGCTTGCGTCCTCTGTAGCTCAACTGCTAAATGGTGCATATTATTATTATTAGTGTAGAAATGATCCCAGATCTGGCTTTTATGTGGTCCTCTGTAGCCTAAACTGCTAAAATGGCATACATATTATTATTCATATTATTATTATGGAGAAATGATCCAGCCTCTGGCTTTATGTGGTCCTCTGTAGCTCAACTGCTAAATGGCATATTATTATTATTATTATTATTATTATGTAGAAATGATCCCGTGATCCGAGCTTTATGTGTCCTCTGTAGCTCAACCGCTAAATGGCATACATTACTATACACATATTATTATTATTATTATTATTATTATTATTATTAGTGTAGGAAATGATCCCAGCTCTGGCTTTATGTGGTCCCTCTGTAGCTCAACTGCTAATTGGTATATTATTATTATTATTATGTAGAAATGATCCCAGATCTGGCTTTATGTGGTCCTCTGTAGCTCTAACTGCTAAATGGCATATTAGTTATTATTATTATTATTATTATTATTATTATTATTATGTAGAAATGATCCCCTGTCAGCTTTATGTGGTCCTTTGTAGCTCAACTGCTAAATGGATACATATTATTATTATTATTATTATAATATTATGGGAAAGAAAATGATCCCCAGATCTGGCTTTATGTGTCCTCTGTAGCTCAACTGCAAATGGCATATTAATACATTATTATTATTATGTAGAAATGATCCCAGATCTGGCTTTTATGCCGACAGCTCAACTGCTAAAATGGCATATTATTATACTATTATTACTACTATTATTACTATTATTACTATTATTATGTATGAAATGATCCCAGATCTGGCTTTATGTGGTCCTCTGTAGCTCAACTGCTAAATGGCATATTATTATTATTATTATTATTATTATTATTATTATTATTATTATTATTATTATTATTATTATTATTATTATTATGTAGAAATGATCCCAGATCTGGCTTTGCTGTGGGTCTCTGTAGCCCAACTTGCTAAATGGCATATTATTATTATTATTGTAGAAATGATCCCAGATCTGGCTTTATGTGGTCCCCCCTCTTTGTAGCTCAACTGCTAAATGGCATATTATTATTATTATGTAGAAATATCCCAGATCTGGTTTTTTTATGTGGTCCTCTGTAGCTCAATGCTAAATGGCATATTATTATTATTATTATTATGTAGAAATGATCCCAGATCTGGCTTTTTGTGGTCCTCTTCGTAGCTCAACTGCTAAAATGGTATATTATTATTATTATGTAGAAATGATCCCAGATCTGGCTTTATGTGGTCCTCTGAATGGCATATTATTATTATTATTATTATTATTATTATTATTATTATTATTATTATTATTATTATTATGTAGAAATGATCCCAGATCTGGCTTTATGTGGTCCTCTGTAGCTCAACTGCTAAATGGCATATTATTATTATTTTATTATTTGTAGAAATGATCCTAGATCTGGCTTTTATGTGGTCCTCTGTAGCTCAACTGCAAATGGCATATTATTATTATTATTATTATTATTATTATTATTATTATTATTATTATTATATGTAGAAATGATCCCCAGATCTGGCTTTTATGTGGTCCTCTGTAGCCCAACTAAGTAAATGGCATATTATTATTATTATTATTATGTAGAAATGATCCCAGATCTGGCTTTGGTGTGGTCCTCTGTAGCTCAACTGCTAAATGGCATATTATTATTATGTAGAAATGATCCTAGATCTGGCTTTTTATGTGGTCTTCTGTAGCTCAACTGCTTAAAATGGCATATTATTATTAGTTATTATTATTATGGGGAAATGATCCCAGATCTGGGCTTTATGTGGTCCTCTTCTTCTTTGTATCTCAACTGCTAAATGGCATATTATTATTGTTCTTATTATGGAGAAATGATCCCAGATCTGGCTTATGTGGTCCTCTGTAGCTCAAACTGCTAAATGGCATATTATTATTATTATTTATTATGGTAGAATGATCTCAGATCTGGCTTTATGAGGGGTTTTAGCTCAACTGCTAAATGAAAGCATAATACTTATTATTATTATTATTATTATTATTATTATTATTATTATTTTGTAGAAATGATCCTGAGATCTGGGCTTTTTATGTGGTCTCTTGTACTCAACTGCTAAATGGTATTATATTATTATTATTATTATTATTATTATTATTATTATTATTATTATTATTATTATGTACATATTATTATTATGTAGAAAATGATCCCAGATCTTGGCTTATGTGGTCCTCTCTGTAGCCCAATCAAGGCATATTATTACACATGTTAGATATTATTAGTTATTATTATTTTATTATTATTATTATTATTATTATTATTATTATGTAGAAATGATCCCAGATCTGGCTTTATGTGGTCCTCTGTAGCTCAACTGCTAAATGGTATGCATTATTATTATTATTATTATTATGTAGAAAATGATCCCAGATCTGGCTTTTATGTGGTCCTCTTGTAGCTCAACTGCTAAATGGCTATATTGGTTATTATGAAATGATCCTAGATCTGGCTTTTATGTGGTCCTCTGTAGCTCAACCGCTAAATGGCATATTATTATTATTATGTAGAAACATCCCGTAGATCTGGTTTATGTGGTCCTCTGTAGCTCAACTGCTAAATGGCTATATTATTATTATTATTATTATGAGAAACATCCCAGATCTGGCTTTATGTGGTCCTCTGTAGCCCAACTGCTAAATGGCATATTATTATTATTATTATTATTATAGAAATATCCCAGATCTGGCTTTTGTGGTCCTCTGTAGCTCAACTGCTAAAATGGCCTATTATTATTATTATTTGTAGAAATGATCCCAGATCTGGCTTTATGTGGTCCTCTTGTAGCTCAACTGCTAAATGGCTACAATACATATTATTATGTAGAAATGATCCTAGATCTGGCTTTATGTGGTTCTCTAGCTCAACTGCTAGAATGGCATATTATTATTATTTGTAGAAATGATCCCAGATCTGGGCTTTATGGGAATCTGTAGCTCAACTGCTAAATGGCATATTATTATTATTATGTAGATGATCCCAGATTTTTATGTGGTCCTCTGTAGCTCAACTCTAAATGGCATATTATTATTATTATTATTATTATGTAGAACAGATCCTAGAGATCTGGCTTTATGTGGTCCTCTGTAGCTCAACTGCAAAGGCAGTATTATATTATTATTATTATTATGTAGAAACATCCCAGATCTGGCTTTATGGGAAAATCCTCTGTAGCTCAACTGCTAAATGGTATATTATTATTATATTAGAAATGATCCCAGATCTGGTTTTATGTGGTCCTCTTGTAGCTCAACTGCTAAATGGCATATTATTATTATTATTATTATTGTAGAAATGATCCCAGATCTGGGCTTATTGTGGTCCTCTGTAGCTCAAACTGCTAAATGGGTATATTATTATTATTATTATTAGAGAAGCGATCCCAGATCTGGTTTATGTGGTCCTCTGAATGGTATATTATTATTATATTATTATTAATATGTATTATTATATATTATTATTATTATTATGTAGAAATGATCCCAGATCTGGTTTTATGGGTCCAATCTGTAGCTCAACTGTTAAATGGCATATTATTATTATTATTATTATTATGTAGAAATGATCCTAGATCTGATGCTTTAGTGTGGTCTCTGTAGCTCAACTGCTAAATGGCAGGCTATTATTATTATTATTATTATTATTATTATTATTATTATTATTATTATTATTATTATTATTATTATTATTATGTAGAAATGATCCCAGATCTGGCTTTATGAGTCCTCTGTAGCTCAACTGCTAAATGACATACTACTATTATTATTTATTAGTGTAGAAATGATCCCAGATCTGGCTTTATGTGGTCTCTTAGCTCAACTGCTAAATGGCATATTCACATTATTATTATTATTATTAATATTATGATGTAGAAATGATCCCAGATCTGGCTTTATGTGGTCCTAGGTAGCTCAACTGCTAAATTGCATATTATTATTATTATTATTATTATTATTATTATTATTATTATTATTATTATTATGTAGAAATGATCCCAGATCTGGCTTTATGTGGTCCTCTGTAGCTCAACTGCTAAAATGGCATATTATTATTATTATTATTATTATTATTATTATTATGTAGAAATGATCCCAGATCTGGCTTTATGTGGTCCTCTGTCAGCTCAACTGCTAAATGGCATATTATTATTATGGAAATGATCCCGATCTGGCTTTTTTATGTGGTCTCTGTAGCTCAACCGCTAAATGGCATATTATTATTTGTAGAAATGATCCCGAGATCTGTTTATGTGTCCTCTGTAGCTCAACAAGCAATGGGCATATTATTATTATTATTATTGTAGAAATGATCCCAGATCTGGCTTTTATTGTGGTCCTAGTACTCAACTGCTAAATGGCATATTATTATTATTATTATTTGTAGAAATGATCCCAGATCTGGCTTTATGTGGTCCTCTGAATGGCATATTATTATTTTATTATTATTATTATTATTATTATTATTATTATTATTATTATTATTATTATATTATTATTATTATTATTATGTAGAAATGATCCCAGATCTGGCTTTTATGTGGTCCTCTGTTCAACACAAGAATGTTATATTATTTTATTATTATTATTATGTATGGTAAATGATCCTAGATCTGGGCTTATGTGGAACTCCTCTGTAGCTTCCAACTGCTAAATGGCATATTATTATTATTATTATTATTATATTGATACAATAATATTATTATTGATGACATATTATTATGTAGAAACATCCCAGATGGCTACTTTATGTGGTCCTCTGTAGCTTCAAACTGCTAAATGGCATATTATTATTATTATTATTATGTAGAAATGATCCCAGATCTGGCTTTATGTGTCCTCTGTGGTTAACGCAAGAATCGGCATATTATTATTATGTAGAAATGATCCCATCTGGCTTTATGTGGTCCCTCTACAGCTCAACTGCTAAATGGCATATTATTATTATTATATGTAGAAATGATCCCAGATCTGGTTTATGTGGCCTCAGATACTCAACTGCTAAATGGCTATATTATTATTATTATTATGTAGAAATGATCCCAGATCTGGTTTTTTATGTGGTCCTCTGTAGCTCAACTGCTAACATGGCATATTATTATTATTATTATTTGTAGAAATGATCCCAGATCTGGCTTTATGTGGGCCTCTGTAAAGCTCAACTGCTAAATGGCATATTATTATTATTATTATTATTATTATTATTATTATTATTATTATTATTATGTAGAAATGATCCCAGATCTGGCTTTATGTGGTCCTCTTGTAGCTCAACTGCTAAATGGCACATATTATTATTATTATTATTAATTTTATTATTATTATTATTATTATTATTATTATTATTATTATTATTATGTAGAAATGATCCCAGATCTGGTTTATGTGTCCTCCTAGCTCAACTGCTAAATGGCATATTATTATTATTTGTAGAAATGATCCCAGATCTGGGCTTCTTTATGTGGTCCTCTGTAGCTCAACTGCTAAATGGTATATTATTATTATTATGGAGAAATGATCCCAGATCTTGGCTTTATGTGGTCTTTAGCTCAACCAAGCTAAAAATGGCATATTATTATTATTATTATGTAGAAAGGATCCCAGATCTGGCTTACTGTGGTCCGCTCAACTTGCTAAATGGTATATTATTATTTATTATTATTATAAGAAATGATCCCAGATCTGGCTTTTTTATGTGGTCCTCTGAATGGCATATTATTATTATTATTATTATTATTATTATTATTATTTATTATTATTATTATTATTATTATTATTATTATTATTATTATTATTTATGTAGAAATGATCCCGGATCTGGCTTTATGTGGTCCTCTGTAGCTCAACCGCTAAATGGCATATTTTTTATTATTATTGTAGAAATGATCCTAGATCTGGTTTATGTGGTCCTCTGTAGCTCAACTACAATGCATATTTTTTTTATATTATCATATTATTATTATTATTATTATTATTTATTATTATTATTATTATAGAAATGATCCCAGATCTTTATTGTGGTCCTCTTGAGTTCAACTAAGCTAAATGGCATATTATTATTATTATTATTATGTAGAAATGATCCTGAATCTGGCTTTTATGGTCCTCTGTAGTTCAATCACAATGGTATTTTTTATGGAGAAATGATCCCAGATCTGGGTTTTTATGTGGTCCTCTGTAGCTCAACTGCTAAATGGCATATTATTATTATTTATTATGTAGAAATGATCCCGTGATTCTGGCTTTATGTGGTCCTCTGTAGCTCAACTGTTGTAATGGCATATTATTATTACATATATTATGTATGAAATGATCCCAGATCCGGCCTATGTATGTGGCCTGTCTAACCGCCCAAAGCATATATATTATTATTATTATTATGTAGAAATGATCCCAGATCTGGCTTTATGTGGCCCTCTCTGTAGCTACCAACTGCTAAATGGCATATTATTATTATTATTATTATATGTAGAAATGATCCTAGATCTGGCTTTATGTGGGCTCTGTAGCCCAACTGCTAAATGGCATAATATTATTATTTTTATTATTATTATTATTATTATTATTATTATTATTATTATTATGTAGAAATGATCCCAGATCTGGCTTTTATGTGGTCCTCTGTAGCTCAACTGCTAAATGGTATATTATTATTATTATTATTATTATTATTATTATTATTATTATTATTTTTATTATTATTATTATGTAGAAATGATCCCAGATTGGGTCCTCTTTCAACTGCTAAAATGCGCACATATTATTATGACTATTATTATTATTATTATTATTATTATTACAGTTATTATTATTATTATTATTATTATTATTATGTAGAAACATCCCCAGATCTGGCTTTTATGTGGTCCTCTTAGAGCTCAACTGCTAAATGGCATATTATTATTATTATTATTATTATGTAGAAATGATCCCAGATCTGGCTTCTTATGTGGTCCTCTGTAGCCCAACTGCTAAATGGCATACTATGTAGAATGCAGAATCCAGATCTTTTTGTTCCTCCCAACTGCTAAACGGCATGTGTGGCATATTATTATTATTATGTAGAAATGATCCCCAGATCTGGCTTTATGTGGTCCTCTTCTGTAGCTCAACTGCTAAATGGGCATTATTATTATTATTATTATTATGGAGAAATGATCCCAGATCTGGCTTTTATGTGGTCCTCTGTAGCCCAACTGCTAAATGGCATATTATTATTAGTATTATTATGTAGAAATGATCCGAGATCTGGCTTTATGTGGTCCTCTGTAGCTCAACTGCTAAATGGTGCATATTATTATGTGGAAATGATCCCAAGATCTGGTTATGTGGTCCTTGTAGCTCAAACTGCTAAATGGCATATTATTATTATTATTATTATGTAGAAATGATCCCAGATCTATTGGTTTTTGGTCCCTGGCTCAACTGCTAAATGGCATATTATTATTATTGTTATTAGAAATGATCCCTAGATCTGGGCTTTATGGATCCTCTGAATGGCATATTATTATTATTATTATTAGTTATTATTATTATTATTATGTAGAAATGATCCCAGATCTTTTTTATGTGGTCCTCTGTAGCCCAACTGCTAAAAGGGTATATTATTGTTATTATTATTATTATGTAGAAATGGATCCTAGATCTGGCTTTATGTGGTCTCTGTAGCTCAACTGCTAAAATGGCAGTTATTATTAATATTATTATTATTATTATTATTATTATTATTATTATTATTAACGTTATTAATATGTAGAAATGATCCCAAGATCTGGCTTTTATGTGGTCCTTTAGCTCAACCACAAATGACATATTATTATTATTATTATTATTTGTAGAAAATGATCCCAGATCTGGGCTTTATGTGGTCCTCAGAAGCTCAACTGCTAAAATGGCATATTATTATTGTGTAGAAATGATCCCAGATCTGGCTTTCTTATGTGGTCCTCAGCCTCAACTGCTAAATGGCATATTATTATTATTATTATTATTATGTAGAAATGATCCCAGATCTGGCTTTATGTGGTCCTCTGTATCTCAACTGCTAAATGCCATAGTATTATTATTATTATTGTGAATGATCCCAGATCTGGCTTTATGTGGTCCTCTGTAGCTCAACTGCTAAAATGGCATATTATTATTATTATTATTGTAGAAATGGATCCTAGATCTTTCTTTTATGTGGCCCTCTTAGCTCAACTATAAATGGCATATTATTATTATTATTATGTAGAAATGATCCAGATCTGGCTTTATGTGGTCTTCTGAATGGTGGCATATTATTATATTATTATTATTATTATTATGACATATGTAGAAATGATCCCAGATCTGGTTCTTATGTGGTCTCTGAATGGTATATTATTATTATTATTATTATTATTATTATTATTATTATTATTATTATTATTATTATTATTATGTAGAAATGATCCCAGATCTGGCTTTATGTGGTCTCTGAATGGTAATATTATTATTATTATTATTATTATTATTATTATATATACGCATATGTAGAACTGATCCCAGATCTGGCTTTTTTTTGCGGTGGTCCTCTGTAGCCCAACTGCTAAATGGCATATTATTATTATTATATTATTATTATTATTAAAGCATATTGTTATTATTATTATTATTGTTATTGTTGCCACATTATTATGTAGAAATGATCCCAGATCTGGCTTTATGTGGTCTCTGTAGCTCAAACTGCTAAATGGCATATTATTATTATTACTATTATGTAGAAACATCCCAGATCTGGCTTTTCTGTGGTCCTCTGTAGCTCAACTGTTAAATGGCATATTATTATTATTATTATGTATGAAATGATCCCAGATCTGGCTTTATGTGGTCCTCTGTAGTCTTCAACTGCTAAATGGCATATTATTATTATTGTTATTATGTAGAAATGATCCCAGATCCTTTATGTGGTCCTTAGCTCAACTCCAAAGGCATATTATTATGTAGAAACATCCCAGATCTGGGCTTTATGTGGTCCCTGAATGGCATATTATTATTGCTATTATTATTATTATTATTATTATTATTATTACTATTATTATTATTATTATTATTATTATGTAGAAATGATCCCAGCTCTGGCTTTTTTATGTGGTCCCCTGTAGCTCAAACGCTAAATGGCATATTATTATTATTGTTATTATTATGTAGAAATGATCCTAGATCTGGCTTTATGTGGTCCTCTGTAGCCCAACGCTAAATGGCATATTATTATTATTATGAAGAAATGATCCCAGATCTGGTTTATGTGGTCCTCTGTAGGCTCAACCAAAATGGCATATTATTATTATTATTGTAGAAATGATCCCAGATCTGGCTTTATGTGGTCCTCTGTAGCTCAACTTCTAAATGGTATTATTATTATTATTATTATTATGTAGGAATGATCCCAGATCTGGCTTTATGTGGTCCTCTGTAGCTCAACTGCATAAATGGCATAATTATTATTATTATTATTATTATGTAGAAATGATCCCAGATCTGGCTTTACGGGTCTCAGAAGCTCAATCCCTAAATGGCTGTTATTATTATGGAAAATGATTCCAGATTGCTTTATGTGGGTCCTTTTAGCTCAACTGCTAAAATGGCATATTATTATTATTATTGTAGAAATGATCCCAGATCTGGCTTGCCTTGTGGTCCTCTGTAGCTCAACTGCTAAATGGTATATTATTATTATTATTATTATTATGTAGAAATGATCCCAGATCTGGCTTTTATGTGGTCCTCTGAATGGCATATTATTATTAGTTATTATTATTATTATTATTATTATTATTATTGATATTATTATTATGATAGAAAATGATCCCAGATCTAGCTTTTATGTGGTCCTCTGTAGCTCAACCAAGCTAAATGGTATATTATTATTATTATTATTATTATGTGGTAGAAATGATCCAGATCTGTTTTATGTTCTCTTGTAGCTCAACTGCTAAATGGCATATTATTATTTATGCTATTATTATTATTATTATTATTATTATTATTACATATTATATTATGAAATGATCCCAGATCTGGCTTTTGTGGTCCTCTGTAGCTCAACTGCTAAATGGCATGATTATTATTGTTATTATTTGTAGAAATGATCCTAGATCTGGCTTTATGTGGTCTTCTGAATGGCATATTATTATTATTATTAATTATTATTATTATTATTATTATTATTATTATTATTGGTTATTTATGTAGAAATGATCCCAGATCTCCGGCTTTAGTGTGGTCCTCTGTAGCTCAACTAAAAGGGCAAATAATATTATTATTATTATTATTATGATTCATATGATATTTTCTCTAATGGCATATTATTATTAGGTAGAAATGATCCCAGATCTGGGCTTTATGTGGTCCCTGTAGCCCAACTGCTAAAATGGCATATTATTATTATTATGAGAAATGATCCCAGATCTGGTTTATGTGGTCCTCTGTAGCTCAACTGCTAAATGGCAGTATTATTATTATTATTATTATTATGTAGAAATGATCCCGAGATCTGGCTTTATGTGGTCTCTTAGCTCAACTGCTAAATGGCAGGATATTATTATTATATATTATTATGTGAAATGATCCCAGATCTGGCTTTATGTGGTCCTGATCAACTGTTAAAATGGCAGCTATTATTATTATGATAGAAATGATCCCAGATTGGGCTTTATGTGGTCCTCAGTAGCTCAACTGCTAAATGGCATATTATTATTATATTATTATTATGTAGAAATGATCCCAGATCTGGCTTACGTGGTCCTCTGTAGCTCAACTGCTAAAATGGCATATTATTATTATTATTATTATGTAGAAACATCCCGTAGATTTGGCTTTATGTGGTCCTCTGAATGGCACATATATTATTATTATTATACATATTAGCTTATTATTATTATTATTATTATTATTATTATTATTATGTAGAAATGATCCCAGATCTTTTTATGTATCCTCTGTAGCTCAACTGCTAAATGGGCATATTATTATTATTATTATGTAGAAATGATCCTAGATCTGGCTTTTATGTGGTCCTCTTTCTCAACTGCTAAATGGCACATTATTATTATTATTGGTATGTAGAAATGATCCCAGATCTGGCTTTATGTGGTCCTCTGTAGAGCTCAACTGCATAAATGGCATATTATTATTATTATTATTATTATTTGTAGAAATGATCCCAGATCTGGCTTTTATGTGATCTCTATAGCCTAACTGCTAAAATGGCATATTATTATTATTATTATTATTATATGTAGGAAATGACTCCGAGATCTGGCTTTTATGTGGTCCTCTGTAGCTCAACGAGAATGGTATATTATTGTTAGTTTATTATTATTATGTAGAAATGATCCTAGATCTGGCTTTTATGTGGTCCTCTGTAGCTCAACTGCTAAATGGTATATTATTATTATTATTATTATTATGTAGAAATGATCCCAGATCTGGCTTTTTTATGTGGTCCTCTTGAGCTCAACTGCTAAATGGCATATTATTATTATTATGGTAGAAATGATCCCAGATCTGGTTTATGTGGTCCTCTGTAGCTCAACCAAGCAAATGTGGCATATTATTATTATTATTATTATGTAGAAATGACTCCCAGATCTGGCTTATGTGAAGTCCTTCTCAACTGCTAAATGGCATATTATTATTATTATTATTATGTAGAAATGATCCCCAGATCTGGACTTATGTGGTCCTCTTTATGGCATTATTATTATTATTATTATTATTATTATTATTATTATGTAGAAATGACTAAGATCTGGCTTTATGTGGTCTTCTTAGCTTCAACTGGTTAAATGGCATATTATTGTTATTATTATTATTATAGAAATGATCCTAGATCGGCATTTTGCGTGTGGTCCTCTGTAGCTCAACTTGCTAAATGGCATATTATTATTATTATTATTATTATTATTATTATTATTATTATGTAGAAATGATCCCCAGATCTGGCTTTATGTATAGGTCCTCTGTAGCTCAACTCTAAACGGCATATTATTATTATTATTATTTGTAGAAAATGATCCCCAGATCTGGCTTTATGAATGTCCTTAGCTCCAACTGCAAAATGGCATATTATTATTATTATGTAGAAATGATCCTAGATCTGGCTTTATGTGGTCCTCTGTAAAGCTCAACTGCTAAAATGGTATATTATTATTATTATTATTTATGTAGAAATGATCCCAGATTCTACTTTATGTGGTCCTCTGTATTCTCAACTGCTAAATGGCATATTATTATTATTATGTATGAAAATGATCCCAGATCTGGCTTTATGTGGTCCTCTGTAGCTCTAACTGCTAAATGGCATATTATTATTATTATTATAGAATGATCCCAGATCTGGCTTTTATGTGGGCCTCTGTAGCTCAACTGCTAAAATGGCATATTATTATTATTATTATGCAGAAAATGATCCCAGATCTGGCTTTATGTGGTCCCTGATATTGGTAGTTATTATTATTATTATTATTATATTATTATTATTATTATTATTATTATTATTATGTATTTGAAATGATCCCAGATCTGAAGCTTTTATGTGGTCCTCTTGAATGGCATTATTATTATTATTATTATCTTATTATTATTATTATTATTATTATTATGTAGAAATGATCCTGCGGATCTGGCTTTATGTGGTCCTTGTAGCTCTAACTGCTAAAATGGCATATTATTATTATTATTGGGTAGAAATGATCCTGCAGATCTGGCTTTATGTGGTCCTCTGTAGCTCAACTGCTAAATGGCATATTATTATTATTATTATTTAGAAATGATCTCAGATCTGGCTTGTTTATGTGGTCCTCTGTAGCTCAACTCCCAAATGGCATATTATTATTATTATGGTGAAAATGATCCCAGATCTGGCTTTATGTGGTCCTCTGAATGGCATATTATTATACATATTATTATTATATTATTATTATTATTATTATTATTATTAATGGTAGAAATGATCCTAGATCTGGCTTTATGTGGTCCTCTCAGAAGCTCAACTGCTAAATGGCATATTATTATTATTATTATTACATTATGTAGAAATGATCCCAGATCTGGCTTTATGTGGTCCTCTGTAGCCTAAACTGTTAAATGACATATTATTATTATTAGAGAAGAAATGATCCCAGATCTGGCTTTATGTGTCCTCTGTAGCTCAACTGCTAAATGGCATATTATTATTATTTAGAAATGACCCTAGATCTGGCTTTATGTGGTCCTCTGTAGCTCAACTGCTAAATGGCATATTATTACTATTATTATGGTAAATTATCCCCAGATCTGGCTTTATGTGGTCCTCTTTACGTATTTTATATGGATAATATTATTATTATTATTATTATTATTATTAGTTATTATTATTATTATTATTATTATTATTATTATTATTATTATTATGTAGAAATGATCCCAGATCTGGCTTTATGTGGTCCTCTGTAGCTCAACTGTTAAATGGCATATTATTTTAGTAGAATGATCCCTTTATTTTTCTCTAAATGGCATATTATTATTATGTAGAAATGATCCCGTGATCTGGCTTATGTGGTCCCTCTAGCTCAACTGCTAGAATTAGGCATAATATTATTATTATTATGTAGAAATGATCCCAGATCTGGCTTTATGGGCTCCTTTCTTTCAACCGCTAAATGGCATATATTATTATTATTATTATGTAAAATGATCCCAGATCTGGCTTTTTATGGTTAACTGTAGCTCAACTGCTAAATGGCAATGCATATTATTATTATTATGTAGAATCGATCCCAGATCTGGCTTTATGTGGTCCTCTGTAGCCCAACTACGTCAAATGGCTATAACTATTATTATTATTATGTAGAAATGATCCCAGATCTGGCTTTATGTGGTCCTCTGAATGGCATATTAATATTATTATTATTATTATTATTATTATTATTATTATTATTATTATTATTATTATGTAGAAATGACTCTGATCTGGCTTTATGTGGTCCTCTCAGAGTCTAACTGCTAAATGGTACATTATTATTATTATTATTATTATTATTATTACTATTATTATTATTATTATTATTATTGTTATTATTATTATGTAGAAAATGATCCTACAGATCAGCTTTATGTGGTCTCTGTAGCTTCAACTAAGCAAAATGGCATATTATTATTATTATTATTATGTAGAAATGATCCCAGATCTGGCTTTATGTGGTCCTCTGTAAAGCTCAACTGCTAAAATGGCATATTACGGTTATTATTATGTAGAAATGATCCCAGATCTGGTTTTATGTGGTCCCTTCAGCTCAACTGCTAAATGGCATATTATTATTATTATTGCTATGTAGAAATGATCCCAGATCTGGCTTTATGTGGTCCTCTGTAGCCTCCAACTGCTAAATGGCATATTATTATTATATATGTAGAAATGATCCCATAGATCTGGCTTTATGTGGTCCTCTGAATGGCATATTATTATTATTATTATTATTATTATTATTATTATTATTATTATTATTATTATTATTATGGTGAAATGATCCCAGATCTGGCTTTATGTGGTCCTCTGTAGCTCAACTTACAAATGCATATTATTATTATTATTATTATTATGTAGAAATGATCCCATGGATCTGATTATGTGGTCCTCAGCTCAACTGTTAAAATGGCATATTATTATTATTATGAAGAAATGATCCCAGATCTGGCTTTTATGTGGTCCTCTGTAGCTCAACTGCTAAATGGCATATTATTATTATTATAGAATGATCCCAGATCTGGCTTTTATGTGTCCTCTGTAGTTCAACTGCTAAATGGCATATTATTATTATTATTATGTAGAAATGATCCTAGATCTGGCTTTATGGTCCTCTGAATGGCATATTTATTATTATTATTATTATTATTATTAGCTATTATTATACATACATATTATGTAGAATGGATCCCAGATCTGGGTTTCTTTTATATCCTCAGAAACAAACTACAAATGGCATATTATTATTATATATTATTATTATGTAGAAATGATCCCAGACTTGGCTTTTTATGTGTCCTGTAGCTCAACTGCTAAATGGCATATTATTATAATTATGTAGAAATGATCCTGAAATCTGGCTTTATGTGGTCCTCTGTAGCTCAACTGCTAAATGGCATATTATTATTATTATTATTATTATGTAGAAATGATCCCAGATCTGGCTTTATGTGGTCCTCTGTAGCTCAACTGCTAAAATGCTAATATTATTATTATTATTATTATTATTATTATTATTATTATTATTATTATTATTATTATTATTACGTAGAAATGATCCCAGATCTGGGCTTTTATGTGGTCCTCTGTAGCTCAACTGCTAAATGGTTATATTATTATTATTATTATTATGTAGAAATGATCCCAGATCTGGCTTTATGTGGTCCTCTTCTGTAGCTCAACTGCTAAATGGTACATTATTATTATTATTATGTAGAAATGATCCCAGATCTGGCTTTATGTGGTCCTCTGAATTATGGACATTAAATTATTATTTATTATTATTATTATTATTATTATTATTATTATGTAGAAATGATCCCAGATCTGGCTTTTGATGTGGTCCTCTGTAGCTCAACTGCTAAATGGCATATTATTATTATTATTATTATTATGTAGAAATGATCCCAGATCTGGCTTTATGTGGTCCTCTGTAGCTCAACTGCTAAATGGCATATTATTATTATTATGTAGAAATTAGATCCCAGATCTTATTTTATGTGTTCCTCTCTGTAGCTCAACTGCTAAATGGCATATTATTTTTATTATTATGTAGAAATGATCCCAGATCTGGTTTTATGTGGTCCTCTGTAGCTCAACCGTTAAATGGCATATTATTATTATTATTATTATTATGTAGAAATGATCCCAGATCTGGCTTTATGTGTTCCTCTGTAGCTCAACTGGCAATGGTATTATTATTATTATTATTATATATAAAAAATGATCCCAGATCTGGCTTTTATGTATCCTCTGTAGCTCAACTACAAAATGGCATATTATTATTATTATGTAGAAATGATCCAGATCTGGCTTTATGTGGTTCTCTGTAGCTCAACTGCTAAATGGCATATTATTATTATTATTATTATTATGTAGAAATGATCCTAGATCTGGCTTATTGTGGTCCTCTGTAGCTCAACTGCTAAATGGCATATTATTATTATTTGTAGAAATGATCCTAGATCTGGCTTTTATGTGGTCCTCTGTCGCTATTAAAATTATTATTATTATTATTATTATTATTATTATTATTATTATTATTATTATTTTTATTATTATGTAGAAATGATCCCAGATCTGGCTTTATGTGGTCCTCTGTAGCTCAACTGCTAAATGGCATATTATTATTATTATAAGAAATGATCCCAGATCTGGTCTTTATGTGTGGTCCTCTTTCAGAGTTTCATCCTGCTAAATGGTATATTATTATTATTATTATTATGTAGAAATGATCCCAGATCTGGCTTTATGTGGTCCTCTGTAGCTCAACTGCTAAATGGCATATTATTATTATTATTATTATTATTATAGAAATGATCCCAGATCTGGCTTTATGTGGTCCTCTGTAGCTCAACTGCTAAATGGCATATTATTATTATTATTATTATTATTATGTAGAAATGATCCCAGATCTGGTTTATGTGGTCCTCTGTAGCTCAACTGCTAAATGGCATATTACATTATTATTATTATTATAAGAAATGATCCCAGATCTGGCTTTTTTTATGTGGTCCTCTGTAGCTCAACTAAATGGCATATTATTATTATTATTATTATTATGTAGAAATATCCTTAGATCTGCTTTAATGAAATCTCTGTAGCTCAACTGCTAAATGGCATATTATTTATTATTATGTAGAAATGATCCCAGATCTGGCTTTATGTGTGGTCCTCTGTAGCTCAAACTGCTAAAATGGCATATTATTATTATTATTATGTAGAAATGATCCCAGATCTGGCTTATTGTGGTCTCCTCTGTAGCTCAACTGCTAAATGGCATATTATTATTATTATGTAGAAATGATCCCAGATCTGCTTTTATGTGGTCCTCTGGAATGGCATATTATTATTATTATTATTATTATTATTATTATTATTATTATTATTATTATTATGTAGAAATGATCCTGTAAGATCTGGCTTTATGTGGTCCTCGTAGCTCAACTGTTAAATGGCATATTATTATTATTATTATTATTATGTAGAAATGATCCTAGATCTGGCTTTATGTGGTCCTCCTCTGTAGCTCAACTGCTAAATGGCATATTATTATTATTATTATTACATATATTATGTAGAAATGATCCTAGATCTGGCTTTATGTGGTCCTGTAGCTCAACTGCTAAATGGCTATATTATTATTATTATTATTATTATGTAGAAATGATCCCAGATCTGGCTTTTATGTGGTCCTCTGTAGCTCAACTGCTAAATGGCATATTATTATTATTATGTAGAAATGATCCCGTGATCTGGCTTTATGTGGTCCTCTGTAGCTCAACTGCTAAAAATGGGCATATATAAATTATTATTATGAAAATGATCCCAGATCTGGCTTTATGTAGTCCTCCTTGTATTCTCAACTACAAAATGGTATATTATTATTATTATTATGTAGAAATGATCCCAGATCTGCTTTATGTGGTCCTCTGTAGCTCAACTGCTAAATGGCATAATTATTATTATTATTATTATGTAGAAATGATCCCAGATCTGCTTTAATGTGGGCCTCAGCTCAACTGCTAAATGGCATATTATTATTATTATTATGGGTAAAAATGATCCCAGATCTACCTTTTATGTGGTCCTCTGAATGGCATATTTATTATTATTATTATTATTATTATTATTATTATTATTATTATTATGTAGAAATGATCCCAGATCTGGCTTTATGTGGTCCTCTGAATGGCATATTATTATTATTATTATTATTATTATTATTATTATTATTATTATTATTATTATTATTATTATTATTATTATTATGTAGAAATGATCCCAGATCTGGCTTTATGGGTCTTCTGAATGGTCATATTATTATTATTATTATTATTATTATTATTATTATTATGTAGAAATTATCCCAGATCTGGCTTTATGTATTCCTCTTCGTGTTTTATCAATCCATAAATGGCATATTATTATTATTATTATTATTATTATTATTTATTATTATTATTATTATTATTATTATTGTTATTATTATTATTATGTAGAAATGATCCCAGATCTGGCTTTATGTGGTCCTCTGTAGCTCAACTGCTAAATGGCATATTATTATTATTATTATTATGTAGAAATGATCCCAGATCTGGTTATGTCCCCTGTAGCTCAACTGCTAAATGGCATATTATTATTATTTATTATTATGTAGAAATGATTCCAGATCTGGCTTTGTGGTCCTCTTGTAGCTCAACTGGGTTAAATGGCATATTATTATTATTATTTATTATGGGAAATGGATCTCAGATCTGGCTTTTATGTGGTCCTCTGTAGCTCAACTGCTAAATGGCATATTATTATTATTATGTAGAAATGATCCTAGATCTGTCTTTATGTGGTCCTCTGAATGGTATATTATTATTATTATTATTATTATTATTATTATTATTATTGGCTATTATTATTATGTAGAAAATGATCCCAGATCTGGCTTTATGTGGTCCTCTGTAGCTCAACTGCTAAATGGCATATTATTATTATTATTATTGTAGAAATGATCCCAGATCTGGCTTTTATGTGGTCCTCTGTAGCTCAACTGCTAAAATGGCAATATTATTATTATTATGAAGAAATGATCCCAGATCTGGCTTTATGTGGTCCTCTGTAGCTCAACTGCTAAAATGGCATATTATTATTATTATGTAGAAATGATCCCAGATCTGGCTTTATGTGGTCCTCTGTAGCTCAACTGCTAAATGGTATATTATTATTATTATTATTATTATTATTTTATTATTATTATTATTATTATTATTATTATGTAGAATGATCCCAGCTCTGGCTTTATGTAGTCCGTAGCTCAACTGCCACTCTCAAAGTATTATTATTATTATTATTATTATGTAGAAATGTGATCCCAGATCTGGCTTTATGTGGTCCTCTCAACAACTAAGAAATGGTATATTATTATTATTATTATTATTATTATTATGTAGAAATGATCCCAGATCTGGCTTTATGTGGTCCTCTTGTAGCTCAACTGCTAAATCGGCATATTATTATTATTATTATTATTTATTATTATTATGGGTAGAAATGATCCCAGATCTGGCTTTATGTGGTCCTATGGTAGCTCAACTGCTAAATTGCATATTATTATTATTATTATTATTATTATTATTATTATTATATATTATTATTATTATTATGTAGAAATGATCCCAGATCTGGCTTTTATGTGGTCCTCTGTAGCTTCAGAACCAAGTAAATGGCATATTATTATTATTATTATTATTAATATGTAGAAATGATCCCAGATCTGGCTTTATGTGGTCCTCTAGCTTCAACTGCTAAAATGGCAATATTATTATTATTATGTAGAAATGATCCCAGATCTAGCTTTTATGTGGTCCTCTTGTGCCCAACTAAATGGCATATTATTATTATTTATGTAGAAATGATCCCATGATCTGGCTTTTATGTGGTCCTCTGTAGCTCAACTGCTAAATGAGCATATTATTATTATTATTATTATTATGTAGAAATGATCCCAGCTCTTGGCTTTATGTAGGTCTCTCTGTAGCTCAACTGCTAAATGTTATATTATTATTATTATTATTATTATTATGTAGAAATGATCCCAGATCTGGCTTTATGTGGTCCTCTGTAGCTCAACTTTTCTAAATGGTAATATTATTATTATTAATTATTATTATTATTATTATTATTATTATTACATATTATTATAGAAATGATCCCAGCTCTACTATGTGGTCCTCTGTAGCTCAACTGCTAATTGGCATATTATTATTATTATTATGTAAAATGATCCCAGATCTTGGCTTATGTGGTCCTCTGTAGCTCAACTGCTAAATGGCATATTATTATTATTATTATTATTAGTGTAGAAATGATCCCAGATCTGGTTTTTATGTGGTCCTCTGTAGCTCAACTGCTAAATGGCATATTATTATTATTATTATTATTATTATTATTATTATTATTATTATTATTATTATTATTATGTAGAAATGATCCCAGATCTGGCTTTATGGTCCTAGGTAGTTCAACTGGCAACTGTATATTATTATTATTATTATTATTATTATTATTATTATTATTATTATTATTATTATTATTATTATTATTATGTAGAAATGATCCCAGCTCTGGCTTTATAAATCTCTGTAGCTCAAATTGCTAAATTATATATTATTATTATTATTATTATTATTATTATTATTATTATGTAGAAATGATCCCAGCTCTGGCTTTAT
>NW_025537892.1:0-25987 GCF_020615455.1 Coregonus clupeaformis | reverse complement strand
TGAACTCCCTTTTAAGCTAAATACAATTAACCCTTGTATGTAATGTAAGTAGCTTTGTCAGGCCAAAGAGAAGTAGTTTTCTCCGAGACAGAATGGCCCATTGTGTGTAATGCAATGCAACCAAATTGGCCTTCGGGGGACAATAAAGTTCTATTGAATTGAATTTTAAGAGGAAAAACCACACAGCTAAATTGCTTTATCTCTATGGGACAAATACAATATATACTGGAGCCAAGCACTCACAATGTGCCTAACATACAGTACAGTGAGTGAAAAAGTATTTGATCCCCTGCTGATTTTGCGTTACGTCACGCCCACTGACAAAGAAATGATCAGGTCTATAATTTTAATGGTAGGTTTATTTGAACAGTGAGAGACAGAATAACAACAACAAAAATCCAGAAAAACACATGTCAAAAAATGTTATAAATTGATTTGCATTTTAATGAGGGGAAATAAGTATTTGACCCTCTCAATCAGAAAGATTTCTGGCTCCCAAGTGTCTGTTATACAGGTAATGTTGAGATTAGAGCACCCCTTTAAGAGTGTGCTCCTAATCTCAGTTTGTTACCTGTAAAAAGACACCTATCCACAGAAGCAATCAATCAATCCGATTCCAAACTCCCACCATGGCCAAGACCAAAGAGCTCTCCAAGGATGTCAAGGACAAGATTGAGACCTACACAAGGCTGGAATGGGCTACAAGACCATCGCCAATCAGCTTGGTGAGAAGGTGACAACAGTTTGTGCGATTATTCGCAAAATGGAAGAAACACAAAAGAACTGTCAATCTCCCTCGGCCTGGGGCTCCGTGCAAGATCTCACCTCGTGGAGTTACAATGATCGAGAACGGTGAGGAATCAGCCCAGAACTACACAGGAGGATCTTGTCAATGATCTCAAAGGCAGCTGGGACCATAGTCACCAAGAAAACAATTGGTAACACACTACGCCGTGAAGGACTGAAATCCTGCAGCGCCCAGCAAGGTCCCCCCTGCTCAAGAAAGCACATATACAGGCCAGTCTCGAAGTTTGCCAATGAACATCTGAATGATTCAGAGGAGAAATGTGTGAAAGTGTTTGTGGTCAGATGAGACCAAAAGGGAGCTCTTTGGCATCAACTCAACTCACCGTGTTTGGAGGAGGAGGAATGCTGCCTATGACCCCAAGAACACCATCCCCACCGTCAAACATGGAGGTGGAAACATTATGCTTTGGGTGTGTTTTTCTGCTAAGGGGACAGGACAACTTCACCGCATCAAAGGGACAATGGACGACGCCATGTACTGTCAAATCTTGGGTGAGAACCTCCTTTCCTCAGCCAGGGCATTGAAAATGGGTCGTGGATGGGTATTCCAGCATGACAATTACCCAAAACCCACGGCCAAGGCAACAAAGGAGTGGCTCAAGAAGAAGCACATTAAGGTCCTGGAGTTGCCTAGCCAGTCTCCAGACCTTAATCCCATAGAAAATCTGTGGAGGGAGCTGAAGGTTCGAGTTGCCAAACGTCAGGCTTGAAACCTTAATGACTTGGAGAAGATCTGCAAAGAGGAGTGGGACAAAATCCCTCCTGAGATGTGTGCAAACCTGATGGCCAACTGATAGATTAATTATTAATGACTAATTATTACACCCTGAAACTGTGTATAATGTGTTAGAAATGTGTGAGTGTAGGACCAGTAAAGGCTATGGCATTGAGCCACTATTTAGCAATGTGAGTAAGAGTTAGGCCAGACAACAAAGACAACTGAGAAACTAAGATAAAGAGGCCTCCCAATTTAGGGGAGGGGAGAAACTGTTATGAAAACAGGTGCAGAATATTGTGAGAACGGCAATAACTGAGTAAAGCAGGAGTAGGATATGTGTGTGTGTGTGTGTGTATGTGTGTATGCATGTGTGTATATGTGTGTGTGTGTGTGTGTAACTAAGGTCAGTAGAGCAGTTTTAGAGTGGAAAACTACAGCCCGCCTACAGAGGGAAGGGATTTATTTTTGTATGACGTATGAGTATAAAAGATGGACTCTGAAATTGTGATGGCAGAATTCTCAATGAATAAATATCTCTGACTATGCAGACCGGGACTCTGGCGTTACTTAAATCCCAAAAAGACTTACAACCTTTTGGGAGACGACAGAGACACTAAAATAGTTTGTTAAATAATTCACGTAACAGCTTGGTCCTTCGAGCCAGATTCCAATACCCTGTTTCTGTCATTCCAGGTAACTCTGAAAAACCGCCGACGGGCGAATGATACATTCGTAAATAGAAAGTCCTGCCCTTTGACATTAAGGGTTAAAACAGGCCAGAGGACACCTGATTAATGACAGAGACGGTGACGGAATCCAAACCTACATTGAATCTCGGCTGCAAGGATAAGGTCAGTAGTCTTTATTCATTAACTTGGTGAAATTGATTTGAGGACTTACTAAAATATTGAAAAGTAGCAAATTGATCAATGCGTAGCCATTTTAAAGTGAAATGTGGGGTTGACTGTCAGGAATTATCAAGATTACATTGTGAGGATAGACTCCTCCGTAGAGTAGGAGATAATTCTGGGGGACTAGTCAACCTGGTGGTGGGTCCGTAGATGATTCACGGTAATAGGCCATTACCAAAAGAAACTACCCGGTGTTGAAATAGAAGGAACTATTAAAAGTACACCTATGGGATGTAACCTGTAAGAGATTATTGAACAGTCAACAAATAATCCGGGTTAAACAAATACAAAAGTACACCAGAAGGAATTAAAGTAGCATGTGTGAGAAATAGAATATTAGTAAAGTCAAAAGTCACAAACAACTGTAGATTTTGCTGTAACTCTATCCGTTCTGGAGCCTTATAAACTCCAGGTTACCGATACAACACCAATAATCATGTAAGGTTGTATACGTGTGAGACCTAATGTTTACTCAAAATTCACATGAATAATTCCAGGTGGTTGTATAGAGGGAGGGAGAACCCATTCCTGTTGTATGAGACTGTCAGGAATTATCAAGATTACATTGTGGGGATCAATCCCTCTGTAAAATTAAGAGATAATTCTGGGGACTAGTCAAGACTACATATACAGGGAGAGGTGGTTGTATAGAGGGAGGAGAACCCATTCCTGTTGTATGAGACAGTCAGGAATTATCAAGATTACATTGTGGGGGATCAATCCCTCTGTAAAAGTATGAGATAATTCTGGGGGACTAGTCAAGATTACATATACAGGAAGGGGTGATTCAAGGTTGTAAGCTATTTTGAATTACTTGTTAAATTGACTTGTTATATAGAAGAGAGTGGCTAAGGGATTTTTAACAGTACCAACCATGGGGGGCAAATTCCACAAGAGGTCCCAGAATTTACTGGGGACGAGAAATGCTTGATGTAATTAAAAGGAATCCAGGGATAGAAGAAATCCATTATGTAACCAGGTGGAGGGAGAGGTATGGTTTTGAGGGACGTCTAGACGCAGATAAACTCAAATCCATGCTTAAACAGATACATAAGGTGTGTAAAGGAGAAATAAGCAGTGAGAGAGAGAGAGAGTAGGAGGGGGCCAGTACCCACTGATAGCCTTACCTAATCTATTGGCGGGGAATGAAAGGGGGCCCCAGCAACCTTAGATGTATACAGTAATAATAATATGCCATTTAGCAGACAGGCCATGAACACAGAGGACGTGGCCAGAGCGGTAGAAGGAATGACCCACCCCAAAACAAAAATAGTAAGGTTTGGGCTGCCGTTAGAGGGCAGTGTGGTTTCAGGGGATGCCCAGAGGACACTTTTGCCATGGGCCGATCATGGAGAGTATGTTGGGAAAATAACTGAATTGTGTAATAGCCTCAGAGAGACATGCAATCCATCATGAGCAGAATAACAGACAGGACAGAGCCAAGAAAGAAGGAGGGAAGAAAAGAGAAGTGAGTGAGAGGGAAAGAGAAGTGAAGGTTGAGGTCTCCGTGCCTCCCAGAGCAGAGGGCAGAAAAGGTTATATCCAAACTTGGCAGACCAGGCATGGAGAGAAAATCCAGATGATGAATACGTAGGGAGGAGAAGGAGAGTGCAGGGGAATAATGTTGCCCCCCACCGGGCCCCACCTCCCTACTGAGGAAGAAGGGGCTGGAGGAGGAAGGGAAGATGAAGGTGAGGAAGAGCCAGAGGTAGAGGAGTACAGGACAAGGGCAGAGAAAGTCAGACAGGAGAGAAAAGAGAGAAAAGAGAGAAGAGAGGGAGAGAGAAGTCCATCCCCCAGCTTTGAGCGTGAGGAAGAGGAAGATAAGGCGTGACTAGTCCTGAGGGAGAAATAGTAGACTCTAGTGGGGGGAAGACTAAGGAACCCTTTGATCCAAATTGTGAGGTGTTTGAATTGGCTACTATTGACTTAGCACTTCAACAGGAACAGAAACCTTATTTGACATTGACTGTAATGGGTATGAAAATTAAATTCCTTTGTGATACGGGAGCCTGCAGGACAACAACCTGTGCAACAGACAAGCCAGATGGAGTCAGGATTGATGGGGAGAAAATCATAGTGCGATCTGCCTCTGGTCATCAATTTATTGAAAGGTTATCAGCCCCAATAACCCTAAAACATGACCAATCAGGATGAGAGGCAACCATACCCATCCTGATATCTAAGCTGTGTCGGGTAAATTTACTAGGACGTGATGTAATGACTCAAATTGAATGTGGCTGTCATTTCCGCTGAGAGGGGAATGAAAGTACACATAGTCAGAGACAATATGGTGGTCTGTGGGGAAGAGGAGCCATGTTATTGGTGTAGGCAAGATTTGTTAAGGGGGGGGAATAATTGATATTCCCGAACCTTGATGGAACTTGACTGATGATGTAGTACCAGGCCCCACTAAAATGTCCCCGATGACCTACACTGTACTCTCTGGTATAACAAACACCCAGGTCCAGATGCAATATATGAGGAAGCATTATTTAAAACCACAGAAAGGACAATAGCCTTGAAATGGTTTCACTATGACAACACCCACGCAGTAGTGGAGGTGGAACTAAGGCCCCAAATCAGAGACTGTTCAGGGAAATATGGAGCCCACATGTGTCCCTAGCAAAGGAGCCAGCAGAGGACTGGAAAGACATGGGCCAGTGGGTATCCAAGGGTAAGAGGATCACTGATTGGGTCAATATTGTGAGTGGCAATCAACACAGCCCATCCACAGATAGTACATTTAGATGAGAATAGCAGATGCTGAGGAGAGGAATACCTGTTGACAGAACAACAGGAGTCAGACTTAAAAGAAGTTCCAGAGCATTTGTGGTCCAGCAGACGTAGGATTAATAAAAAGGGTAATTCCAGTACAGGTGATACCCAAATCTAATCATAGGCCGTATCAGAAGCAATACCCTATGAAACCAGAAGCAATAAAAGGTTTGCAGTTTACCAAGAGCAGATTGTGAGGGACCTTGAGGGAGGGCCAATTCTCGGGGAGATAGTGAGGCCAGAAACAAAGGTGCAGTGTCCTGGAAATCACAGTCTGTTTCGTTTTTTTCAGTTCTGCTGGGAGTACATTGGATGATGGGGTTTTGTGTTGAATTAGAGACAGTGAGACTATTAGTCAATACCTAGGAGAGAAGAGAGGTTACGGTAGCAAAGACAGACAAGAAGGAAATGGTAATAGTGGAGACAGGAGTGAGTGGAAGTGTTACAATTGTGACAAAACGGGACATTTGCTAGAGAATGTGAGGAACCGTGAGTTAAGGCACCAGTTAAGAAACTGTAGGCAGAAGGGGAAGAGAGAAATCAGGAGTCCTCATGACCTGGCTGTTTGGTTGTTGTTTTTTTAATTGGGGTTTTTCAAATAAATAAACAACACACCTAGTATGATGTTTATAAAGCCTTGTTGTTTCAATTTTGGGGGGTTTTCCGCAGGTCAAGGGTGATAGGTCTTAGAGGAGCACACAGTGAATTTTATGGGAGTTTTTTTAGGTTTTGGCTGAGTTTGGGGTATATATGATTTCTTATGAGAATGAATGTCATGAGGATTAATGAACACTTGGGATAAGTAACATTTATTAAATATTTAGAATAATGGTAATGTTTGGTATACTATGGGATGGAATTTCAAGTTGCTTCTGAACTCTGTTTAACTTTCTGGTGTTAATTAATCATCCACACTGGTAAATTTTAAAGGCATGAGAGGAGGACTTTAAGATAGTTTATTTTACCAATAAAAAAAAAATAAGGGATGGCAATTGGATGATAAATTACCAACATTACCTAAGTGATTGTTAGGTAGGTGATAATATTGACACATGGGCAGTGACATGTGTCAAAAGGAGGGATGGATGGTAGAACAGATTAGACAACACTTTGTGGCATATGGGATTACTCATTATTTTTAAAAAAATTATAAAATAAAAAATGTTCAAGATGTGTTATCTGTGCTCAAAATAATCACCAGGGCAGACAAAGGGCACCTCAGGGTGAGTATCCTCTGGCTAAGTACCCTTTCCAGCAATTGGAAATGGATTTTATAGAGTTATCACGGAGTGAAGGGAAGAAATTTAGAGTAACCCCCAGATAAAGATGGGTTATCCCCCTTGAGAAAGTGTTTGGAAGACTTACAGAATGCCACAGTTGGCAGGGACCAGACAGGCAGACATAGAACTAGAGAGCACCCTAGCAGAACATGTATGTGTGAAGATAATTTATTAACCACACCTGTATGTCAGAGGTTTTGTGCCCCTACAGGTGAACTAAAGGAGAAGGTGACCCACTCTATCCAACCAGGAGACTGAAGCAGGCCTGGTAGGAAGGGCCCTACCAAGTACTGCACTTGCCAGCAGAATAGCTGAGAGATCCATCTGGGTGCATGTCACTCACGGCAAAAAGGTAAACCCAGCTACACCTGACGAACAAACACAGAGTTAGGAGAAAGAACCGATCACCACTAGGGCTCGGGGGTTGGCTCCTTAACGAAGATTCTTACCCTGTCTGATCATCCCTGTGTGAGTTCGATAGAAGGTGAAGCAATGGGCCGCCCCTGGCGCTGACATGTTCTCAGGGCGAGGGTGGGGATTCACAGGTCCCGACGGTAGGTAGCTGTCTGATTGTGGGGGGCCATATTCTAACACACACGGACCCTCCTGTTTCAGCCAGAAGTGGTAGTTAACCCAACACAAGTTGAAAAGGCATAGGAGACAGCTAGACGTAGGGAAAGGGGAAATACTAGGGACTTTAGGGAAGGACATCGCATATGTATGTCACCATGTACATCCTGGGACTATGTAGTTGCTTTATACTAAGCCGGGGGGATATGTCTATCTCCATACACAGTTTAGGGACAGGTGTAGTATTGTGAAAGTAGGGAATTATCAGAAATGGCAGTGCGACCATATGAGGGTGGTATGTCTGGAAAGTCTGAATTATGCTAAAACAGATTACAGACCTGAAAAGTGAGATATCTTCTTCAACTGGGGCACCTATAGAGTAAACCTCTCTGAGGGAGTGTAGTGAGACAGTGCAAACTATAGACCTGAAGGAAGTAGTACAGATGGAGACGGAGTAAATAGATTTTAACCTGTGGTTGGAATGGATTCAGTATACTGCTCTAAAGAGGACTGTTATGCCTGTGGGACAGCCAAACCAGAGTTAACAACTACTGCTTCTTGACAGGCTTTGACTTCTGTCAGGTTTATCCTCCATGCAAGCCACCTGGGAATGTGGTGAAAGAGTCTTATGGTAACTTGCACTATCTGTTTCCCGATAACAAAGTCATCCCGACCTGGGTTGCCTCCCGGCTTGAAGTCACAGGGGAGTCTTATTGTTTTTCTAGGACTAATAAGATAGGATACAGGGTAAGGCATCTTAGCTCCTGCTCCCACACAGAGAATATCACAACTAAAAGAGACCATGACTAATCTCTCCTCTTTGTGTGCAGCCAGAGGATGTTAGGAACCAAAACCAGGCCCGTGCTGGACATCTGATGGTTGTGTGGTGATAACTGATTGTGAACTCACCTACATACGCAAAACAATCAAACAGAGACTGGTGAGTTGTCACGTAGAAAGTAGAACCCCTCCTCCCGGGATCCTTTGATAAAAGGATATATATATTGATGGGATAGGAGTACCTCGAGGGGTTCCAGAACAATTCAAAGCTAGGAATCAGACCGCAGCTGGGTTTGAATCAAGTATTTTCTGGTGGTCAACAATTAATAAAAACGTAGATTGGATAAATTATAAAGATTTATAAACCACACTCGTGATGCAATAAAGGGATTAGCTGAGCAGACACCGGCAACTAGCTTAATGACATGGCAGAATAGAATAAGTTTTAGATATGCTTTTGGCTGAGCGGGGCGGAGTTTGTGTTCTGTTTGGATCTATGTGCTGTACTTTCATCCCCAACAATACAGCACCGGACGGGTCCGTGACCAAAGCGCCTCAGGGACTCACCACGCTAGGCAAAACGAACTGGCTGGAGAACTCTGGTATTGATAGCTCCCTAAACGGTTAGTTTGATAACATATTTGGAAAATGGAAAACTATTGTTGTAACTATTCTGGGTGAAGTTATAGCTTCTATGGGTATACTTGTTCTTTGTGGATGTTGTCTTATTCCCTGTGTTGAGGGTTGGTGAGCAAGGCGGTTTCCCCAACAGATGGTGAGATACGGCCCAATCCTCGGACTCCGACCCCAAGGAATGAAGGATATGACCTACCAGGCTTGGTGGAGGACCTACGACGCATCCAGATAATTTGAGACTGGATGTTTTCCCAGAACTATAAATCTCTAGTTTAAAATATATTGTAATGATCTTTTGTGTATTAAAGTCCCGCTTTTAAGTATGATGTACTAGTTACCATTGCTAAAAAGTAACGTTACGCTTTTAATCATGGGGTAACACTGATGAACCTGTAATGTTTTTATATGCAAACCATCTTATATACTTCAATGAGTGTGATTCATTTCTATAATCAACATATATTTTGTATGTGTGTAATATTTAGTCAAAGGGGTGGAATTGATAGATTAATTATTAATGACTAATTATTACACCCTGAAACTGTGTATAATGTGTTAGGAAATGTGTGAGTGTAGGACCAGTAAAGGCTATGGCATTGAGCCACTATTTAGCAATGTGAGTAAGAGTTAGCCAGACAACAAAGACAACTGAGAAAACTAAGATAAAGAGGCCTCCCAATTTAGGGGAGGGGAGAAACTGTTAGGAAAACATGGTGCAGAATATTGTGAGAACGGCAATAACTGAGTAAAGCAGGGAGTAGGATATGTGTGTGTGTGTGTATATGTATGTGTGTATGCATGTGTGTATATGTGTGTGTGTGTGTGTGAACTGAAGGTCAGTAGAGCAGTTTTAGAGTGGAAAACTACAGCCCGCCTACAGAGGGAAGGGATTTATTTTTGTATGACGTATGAGTATAAAAAGATGGACTCTGAAATTGTGATGGCAGAATTCTCAATGAATAAATATCTCTGACTATAGCAGACCGGGACTCTAAAGCGCATTTAAATCCCAAAAAGACTTACAACCTTTTGGGGAGACGCACAGAGACACTAAACTAGTTTGTTTAAATAATTTACGTAACAGCTTGGTCCTTCGAGCCAGATTCCAATACCCTGTTTGGGTCATTCCAGGTAACTTGAAAAACCGTCGACGACGAATGATACATTCGCAGAATAGAAAGTCCTGCCCTTGACATTAAGGGTTAAAACAGGGCCAGAGGACACCTGATTAATGACAGAGACGGTGGACGGAATCCAAACCCTACATTGGAATTTCTTCGCGCAAGGATAAGGTCAGTAGTCTTTATTCATTAACTTGGTGAAATTGATTTGAGGACTTGCTAAAATATTGAAAAGTAGCAAAATTGATCAATGCGTAGCCATTTTAAGTGAATGTGGGGTTGACTGTCAGAATTATCAAGATTGACAATGTGAGGGATAGACTCCTCCGTAGAGTAGGAGATAATTCTGGGGGACTAGTCAACCTGGTGGTGGGTCCGTAATGATTCACGGTAATAGGCCATTACCGAAAGAAACTACCCGGGTGTTGAAATAGAAGGAACTATTAAAAGTACACCTTTTTTGTATGACGTATGAGTATAAAAGTATGGACTCTGGAAATTGTGATGGCAGAATTCTCAATGAATAAATATCTCTGACTATGCAGACCGGGACTCTGAGCGTTACTTAAATCCCAAAAGACTTACAACCTTTCGGGAGACGCACAGAGACACTAAAAATAGTTTGTTAAATAATCTCACGCAACACCAACTACAAGAAACGCCTGACCTCTGTGATTAGCAACAAGGGTTTTAAGCCGACCAAGTACTAATTCATGTTTTGCAGAGGTGTCAAATACTTATTTCCCCTCATTAAAATGTAAAATCAATTTATAAAATTTTTGATATGCGTTTTTTCTGATTTTGTTGTTGTTATTCAGTCTCTCACTGTTCAAATAAACCTACTAATAAAATTATAGACTGATCATGTCTTTGTCAGTGGGGCAAACGCACAAAATCAGCAGGGGATCAAATACTTTTTTCCCTCACTGTAGCTCTGGAGGTAGGAAGTAAAACAAGATGCTCTCTGAACAAGGTAAACTAGCAAACATGACTACTGGTGGCTGTTTTTCCCTAGGGCTTTCTTTGTGGTTCCACCCTTTCCAAGCTTCTTTAACCTTTCGAGAGCTTGGGACTATAAGGTTCTATCTGCATTTTTGACATAGCCTTGTTCTGTTCAATGTTCTCTACATATACAGTAGTCTAAATACCTACATTCATGTTGTTGAGTTCAAAAAGAATACAAGAGAAAATTGCTGACACCATTCAAACCAATGAGGGTTCCTGGAACTTGAAAGCCAATAATCACCGTATTATCATTTTGCAGATAGAACCTTATAGACCCAAGCTCTCGCTGTGTTGACAGCCATGCTTCTCGAGGTGAACGGCATTTAAAACATTGCATTCTGCCCATCTGAAAGCTTCATTTAGATGTTTTAAATCATAATTTTCAGTTCCGACCCACCAAGCCACAAAACAGCATGTGAGTTATGTGTGGTTGGTGGAATGAATCAGTGTCTCACCCTCGTTGATGATTTGTTTGGCAGCTATGGCTGAGGACAGGTGAATGGGCTCCATATAGATGCTTCTGCATCCACCCTGGATATCATGGAGAATCTGGACTCCGAGATCATGGAGAAACTGCAAAAGTGTAGAGACATAGTCATATCCATATACAGTTGAAGTTGGAAGTTTTACATACACCTTAGCCAAATACATTTAAACTCAGTTTCTCAACAATTCCTGACATTTAATCCTAGTAAAAAATTCCCTGTCTTAGGTCAGTTAGGATCACCACTTGATTTTAAGAATGTGAAATGTCAGAATAATAGTAGAGAGAATAATTTATTTCAGCTTTTATTTCTTTCATCACATTCGAGTGGGTCAGAAGTTTACATATATACTCAATTAGTATTTGGTTGCATTGCCTTTAAATTGTTTAACTTGGGTCAAATGTTTCGGGTAGCCTTCCACAAGCTTCCCACAATAAGTTGGGTGAATTTTTGGCTCATTCCTCCTGACAGAGCTGGTGTGAGTCAGGTTTGAAGGCTCCCTGCTCGCACATGCTTTTGAGTTCTGCCCACACATTTTCTATAGGATTGAGGTTAGGGTTTTGTGATGGCCACTCCAATACCTTGACTTTGTTGTCCTTAAGCCATTTTGCCACATACTTTGAAGTATGTTTGGGGTCATTGTCCATTTGAAGACCCATTTGCGAACCACGCTTTAACTTCCTGACTGATGTCTTGAGATGTTGCTTCAATAAATCCACATAATTTTCCTTCCTCATGATGCCATCTATTTTGGTGAAGTGCACCAGTTCCTCCTGCAGCAAAGCACCCCCACAGCATGATGCTGCCACCCCGTAAGCTCACGGTTGAGATGGTGTTCTCGTTGCATGACTCCTCCAAACATAACGATGGTCATTATGGCCAAACAGTTCTATTTTTGTTTCATCAGACCAGAGGACATTTCTCCAAAAAGTACGATCTTTGTCCCCATATGCAGTTGCAAACCGTAGTCTGGCTTTTTTATGGCGGTTTTGGAGCAGTGGCTTCTTCCTTGCTGAGCGGCCTTTCAGGTTATGTCGATATAGGACTTGTTTTACTGTGGATATAGATACTTTTGTACCTGTTTCCTCCAGCATCTTCACAAGGTCCTTTGCTGTTGTTCTGGGATTGATTTGCACTTTTCGCACCAAAGTACGTTCATCTCTAGGAGACAGAACGCGTCTCCTTCCTGAGCGGTATGATGGCTGGGCGTGGTCCCATGGTGTTTATACTTGTGTATTATTGTTTGTACAGATGAACGTGGTACCTTCAGGCATTTGGAAATTGCTCCCAAGGATGAACCAGACTTGTGGAGGTCTACAATTCTTGGCTGATTTCTTTTGATTTCCCCATGATGTCAAGCAAAGAGGCACTGAGTTTGAAGGTAGGCCTTGAAATACATCCACAGGTACACCTCAATTGACTCAAATGATGTCAATTAGCCTATCAGAAAGCTTCGAAAGCCATGACATCATTTTCTGAATTTTCCGAGCTGTTTAAAGGCACAGTCAACTTAGTGTATGTAAACTTCTGACCCACTGGAATTGTGATACAGTGAATTATAAGTGAAATAATCTGTCTGTAAACAATTGTTGGAAAAATTACTTGTGTCATGCACAAAGTAGATGTCCTAACCGACTTGCCAAAACTATAGTTTGTTAACAAGAAATTTGTGGAGTGGTTGAAAAACAAGTTTAATGACTCCAACCTAGTGTATGTAAACTTCCGACTTCAACTGTAATTACTATCCTATTTCTATGGTCAGTACTGAGGAACTAGGGGTGGGCAAATGTATGTAATGTCAAATACTGGAGGTGTGATTGATTTAGCCTGACCAGTGACATGCAGGGTGGGTGGAGTTGGCACTTTTGGGACTATTCCATTGGTTCCTTTGAAGTAGGAAAACCTTAGCTTATTATATCTCACCTCACGTATGTGAACGTATTTGACATATGTATTTGACCCAGGTCTAGTGCTGATCAGTCAGTGTGTGACAGTAATCAGTTCTTGTGAGCACTTCTGATGAAAACTTCAAATACTATAATTATTGACATGGCTATACTCTCTACAAATTGGCCAAATTATGTTTGGAAGCTGAATTGAAGAAGAAAAAAATGTCTTTCACACACTATTAGAGCCCTGTGTGGGTCAAATCCCATTACAGAACTACAAAAGCAGTGGGTCTCCACGTATGCTTACCTGCTGGGGGAGGGACAGCGGAGATAGTGGGACTGAATAGATTTGACGTTAGTCGCCCCTCTTCACTCTCTCCATCAGGCACCGTCTGATCGCCTCGCTTCGGTGACGCCATGGCAACGCAATCCTTCCTTTCTGTCTTCAAGGATGTGGGAAACAGAAATTCCTCTGTCGATTCACAGAGGAAATTCATTGGTGAAACAAGCTCAGATTAGAATTCAGGGAACGTACTGATGGACAAAACACTGAAACTATTGCAGACACAAATACACACAGAATATGGTTATTAGTTACTGTGTTTTCACAGGATTCCCAAACACGCTATATGTGTTATGTAAGCAGACATTACTGTTTCAAAAATACAGTACTTGATCCCGGAAAGATGTTCCAGGTAATCTGAATGTCTCTACCATAACCATAACATAAAGTGCTACCCTTGCCTCATAAGAAGTGCATCATTCTAACATTTTTTCTTCACAGCCACAAAACATCTAAGACACACAGCCTCCATTTGAGGATCATGACAGACTTGAGAGACGACAAGGGCTGTATCAAATGTTCATCACATAAGCCCAGTAAATATGATGAGGTACGTATGCTTCATCACGCTTCGCCCTACTGATAGTCAACAGGTAGTCACTCACTGTCACAACTGAAAAAATGCAATCATCTGAGATTATACTGAAAGCATGAATGTGGGTGTATGTATGTGTCGTGCTTGTGTGTGTGTGTGTCAGCCTGAGGGTTTATTTTTAGCAACAAGGACAGCTGCACAGAGCCTTCAGGCCCAGTGGTGTGACTGAGCAGTTAAAAGAGGGTGAAGACACCACAGTAAAGTCCCGTAACCACCCACAAAGGTGTACCTAACCTCGACCCCTAACCCCAGACGTTGTCTCTTACCTGGGCTGGTTTTAGCTGTGGTCCGCCTTTCGCTTGTCGGGACGTTGGGACTGTGGGACTGGAGGCGGCCGAGAGAAGGACCTAAACCAAACTTAGAAGAGAGTCCCCAACCCTATCTGCCGCCCCCTCCCCCGCCCATGGCCCTCTGTGGACACTCCCCCTGACACCATACACCCCTGTGACATCACCACAGCTTCTCTCAGAGGAAGCAAGTCTAGATCCAAAGGTGCAGCAATTGGTTACACACACACACACAAATATGTGTTTATTTAGATGGACAATGGATGTACGTCTGGTAGTCTTATAAACTTGTTATTGTCTGTCCATGTGTGTGTGTGTGTGTATGTGTGTATGTACAGTACCAGCCAAAAGTTTGGACACACCTACTCATTCCAGGGTTTTTCTTTATTTTTACTATTTTCTACATTGTAGAATAATAGTGAAGACATCAAAACTATGAAATAACATATGGAATCATGTAGTAACCAAAAAAGTGTTAAACAAATCAAAATATATTCTATATTTGAGATTCTTCAAATAGCCACCCTTTGCCTTGATGACAGCTTTGCACACTCTTGGCATACTCTCAACCAGCTTCACCTGGAATGCTTTTCCAACAGTCTTGAAGGAGTTCCCACATATGCTGAGCAATTGTTGGCTGCCTTTCCTTCACTCTGCCGTCTGACTCATCCAAAACCATCTCAATAGGGTTGAGGTCGGGGGATTGTGGAGGCAAGGTCATCTGATGCAGCACTCCATCCCCCTGTTGAAAAACAAATGATAGTCCCACTAAGCCCAAACCAGATGGGATGGCGTATCGCTGCAGAATGCTGTGGTAGCCATGCTGGTTAAGTGTGCCATGAATTCTAAATCAATCACAGACAGTGTCACCAGCAAAGCACCTCCACGCCATAACACCTCCTCCTCAATGTCACGATCGTCTAACATAGAGGACCAATGCGCAGCGTTGAAGGTGAACATATTTTATTACTATAAATGATCACACGATCAAAACACAAACGAAAAACGCGACGCTCTACGGTTTCACACAAACCTGAAATGAACAAGAAACCACCAACACAACGTGAAAGACAGATAGTTAAATATGGCTCCCAATCAGAGACAACGAGCCAACAGCTGACACTCGTTACCTCTGATTGGGAGTCACTCAAACAAAGAAATACAATAACCTAGAACCCACAACAAAACATAGAAACTAACACCCTGGCTCAACATACGAGAGTCCCCCGAGCCAGGGCGTGACAGTACCCCCTAAGCGCGGACTCCGACCGCGCCAACGAAACACAACAGGGGAGGGACCGGGTGGGCACTCCGCCTAGGCGGCGGATCCGGCTCAGTGGAACAGGCACGTGCCGTGCCGGGACCGACGACGCACACCACTGGCTTGGTGTGGGGGAACAGGCACGGGCCGTGCTGCACTGACGACGCACACCACTGGCTTGGTGGGGGAGCAGGAGCGGGCCGGACAGGGCTGACGAACCGCCCCACAGACTTGGTGCTGGGAGCAGGAATGGGCCGGACCGGCTCTGGCGACGCGCACCACAGACCTGGTGCGGAGAGCAGGAACGGGCAGAGCCGGGCTGACGAGACGCACCACAGACTTGACGCGGGGAGCAGGAATGGGCCGACCGGCTGGCGACGCGCACCCCGACCTGGTGCGGGAGCGGGAACGGCAGAGCCGGGCTGACGAGACGCACCACAGACCCAGCGGGGAGCAGGAATGGGCCGGACCGGCTGGCGACGCGCACCCCCGACCTGGTGCGGGAGCAGGAACGGGCAGAGCCGGGCTGACGAGACGCACCACAGACTTGATGCGGGGAGCAGGAATGGGCCGGACTGGGCTGGTGACGCGCACCGCAGGTCGTGCGGGAGCAGGAATAGACCGGACCGGACTGGGGACACACACCACTGGCTCTACACCGGGATCTGGAACGGGCCGGACCGACTGGCAACACACGCCAGTACCTCTCGCCGTGCCTCCACACCTTCCATCCCCTCTTCTACCAGTGGCCCCCGTAACCCGGCGGCCTTCTCCGGCAACCCACTGACCGCTCTATCGCGGCCTCCTGCTGGTCCGCCGTCGTGAGCCCCCCTAAAAATTCTCGGGGCGTCTCTCCCTACCCGTGGACCACGTCTCCATATCCCTCGCCAGCTTCTCGCCCTTCTGCCATAATGTCAAGCCCTTGTCTTCCTCCTCGGCTTGACCCAGTCCAGGAGGCGAAGGAGATCTGTGAGGGATCTCCCCTGGCGATGGCTCCTGAACACGCTGCTTGGTCCCATCTTGGTGGTTTCTTCTGTCACGATCGTCTAACATAGAGGACCAATGCGCAGCGTTGAAGGTGAACATATTTTATTACTATAAATGATCACACGATCAAAACACAAACGAAAACGTGACGTCTACGGTTTCACACAAACCGAAATGAACAAGAAACCACCAACACAACGTGAAAGACAGATAGTTAAATATGGCTCCCAATCAGAGACAACGAGCCAACAGCTGACACTCGTTACCTCTGATTGGGAGTCACTCAAACAAAGAAATACAATAACCTAGAACCCACAACAAAACATAGAAACTAACACCCTGGCTCAACATACGAGAGTCCCCCGAGCCAGGGCGTGACACTCAATGCTTTACGGTGGGAACTACACATGCTGAGATAATCTGTTCACCCACACTGCGTCTCACAAAGACATGGCGGTTGGAACCAAAAATCAAAGGACATATTTCCACCGGTCTAATGTTGATTGCTCGTGTTTTTTGGCCCGAGCAGGTCTCTTCTTATTATTGGTGTCCTTTAGTAGTGGTTTCTTTGCAGCAATTCAACCATGAAGGCCTGATTCACACAGTCCCCTCTGAACAGTTGATGTTGAGATGTGTCTGTGACTTGAACTCTGTGAAGCATTTATTTGGGCTGCAATTTCTGAGGCTGGGTAATTCTAATGAACTTATCCTCTGCAGCAGAGGTAACTCTGGGTCTTCCATTCCTGTGGTGGTCCTCATGAGAGCCAGTTTCATCATAGCGCTTGATGGTTTTTGCAACTGCACTTGAAGAAACTTCAAAGTTCTTGATATTTTCCTGACTGACTGACCTTCATCTTTTAAAGTAATGATGGACTGTCGTTTCGCTTTGCTTATTTGAGCTGTTCTTGCCATAATATGGACTTGGTCTTTTACCAAATAGGGCTATCTTCTGTATACCCCTCCTAACTTGTCACAACTGATTGGCTCAAACGCATTAAGAAGGAAAGAAATTCCACAAATTAACTTTTAAGAAGGCACACCTGTTAATTGAAATGCATTCCAGGTGACTACCTCATGAAGCTGGTTGAGAGAATGCCAAGAGTGTGCAAAGCTGTCATCAAAAGGCAAAGGGTGGCTATTTGAAGAATCTCAAATATAAAATATATTTTTGATTTGTTTAACACTTTTTTGGTTACTACAGATGATTCCATGTGTTATTTCATAGTTTTGATGTCTTCACTATTATTCTACAATGTCCAAACTTTTGACTGGTACTGTATATGTGTGTGTATGATTGTCATTCTATCTAAGGGGTCTGCAGTCTGTGTTATCTCCAGCTGACAATGTGTCTGGGTCTATTTATATATATAGAGAGAGAGAATGCAGGCTAGTCACTGGGTCAGGCTCTCACACTTACCTAAGGACACACACAGAGACACACAGAGACAAACACACAGAAACACACAGACACAGACACACACATACACACAGAGACACTCACACACACAGAGACACACACACACAGAAACATACACACAGACACGCACACACACACAGACACACACACACACACACACACAGAAACACACACATACACACACAGAGACACACACACACACACACAGACACAAACACACACACACAGACAGAGACACACACACACAAACAGAGACACACACACACACACACAGAGAGAGAGACAAGTACAAACAAACACACACATACTTACGCACATACAGTTTTCTGTCGACAGGTTGACATTTCACTGACATTTTCATTGGATAATGACGTGGAATCGCAGATCCATGCCCCAAATAAAGATTTGAATCCAGCTGTGATAGATGATGGTTATTTTGCTTTCAAGCCCACTCACTGAAGTGCAACGCTGGTTACTATGGAATTCATGCCAGAGTTGATCAGAGGTAGTGGTGTTTCCGTGTGTGAGAGTGTTCAGTAGAATAGACAAGGCTGAAATCGAGACATGTGCAGGTCAGCAGTAGGCTTTATTCACTACATGGGAAAGACATTGCTTCCAAAACAAACAACATAACTGACCCCACCCCACAAAAAATCCAATGTACAGAACAGAAACAATCTGACCTGACTGCTTCTACATGTCCTATATGCTTTTACAAATAACGCTGTTGTCTGTGTTATCGTGTGTGTGTGTGTGTGTGTGTGTGTGTGTGTCCTATCTCGTTAGAAAAAAATATATAATTTCAGTCTACAAGTGTGTGAGCACTTGTAAGGACAGGAGGTTCCACACAGTCCAAGTCAAGGCACAAACTGGAAGCAGCACAGCAGGAGTCAAACAGTGAACAGAACAGTACTTTGGCCAACACAGAGAAAAGCACTGCACAGGACTAGGTGACTGAGAAACCACCTGACTTCATAGAGAGAGAGAGAGAGGAGCGAGACAAACCAAGCGAGAGAGAGAGAGACATTAAAAACATCAGTCATTTTAAAGCTTAAAAATTGACCAACACGTAAACAGACAGACAGACTGACCAAGGTCCATCCATAGGGCCAGTGGTAACAGACTGCCCAGGTCCATCCATAGGGCCAGTGTAACAGACTGCCCCTAGGTCCATCCATAGGGCCAGTGTAACAGACTGCCCAAGGTCCATCCATAGGGCCAGTGTAACGAGACTGCCCATGGTCCATCCATAGGGCCAGTGTAACAGACTGCCCAAGGTCCATCCATAGGGCCAGTGTGTAACAGACTGCCCTAGGTCCATCCATGGGGCCAGTGAAATAGGAACACAGTGTTTTGGTACAAAGGATTTAAGCTACTCGTTGCATCATATCTTACTTGTGTGTTTTCATCGTTATCCTGTGTGACGGCTTTTACCAAGACAATTCCCAAACATTTTTGTTAAATGGCTAATAAACTGCTTCCGATATTATTAAACTGTACCCGACATTCCAAATGCTCTGAGACTGGTTTATTTCACAGTTGATGCATATTATTTGTTTCTCCATGTTTCTTTCACAAAACAATGCATATATTTACCTTGTACAAACCCTCTATAGATATTAGACTGCCATCCACATACCTTCAAGGTCATCTTCCTGCAACTGGGAGCGTCTTACTTTTGTCATTAAAAAAGCCTACATTTTCTAAATAGCATCCATGGACTCCTATTCACCAGGAAAGCTTGTTCAAGAAGATATGATGAAGAAATCACTGTGGAATAACACATCTACTCAAGATAGTGGGTGTGGTGAAAACGTCTTGTTCCTATACACAACATTGAAGTTTTAACCATTGTTTGTCCTTCTTGTAATATCGGTCACCTTCAGAAGATGTGTTTTCTCCTAGTCGTCTGGTTTGCCTCATTTTCTATGTAAAAAATCGATACAATGATCACAGTGTGTTCTTTTCTTTGTAGCCTCCCCTCTTCTCCCCTGAAAAGCTGCATGTGTTATGTTCTGGTAAAATAAGTGCTTTCAAATCCAGCATGTAGTTAATAGTAGCTAATGTGTGCAGTGCATAGTGAGGGCTGTTTTACAGACTGAAAATGATAATGTTACCAAAAATCACTTGTTTTGTATACAGTGCAATCTGTAGTTTCATTTCTGACAAAAAAATAAAAAGAAAGAAAAAAAGTTTTGAGTGTTTGTGTGTTTGTGTATTTTGTTCCGTCACATGGGACTAAAAAGTATATTGCACCTTTTCTGGGTTGACTTCCTACTGTATGCTTGGTTGAGTTCCTGAGTATGAAGCTGCAGTTAAATCTGTGATTTTAGTTCATGGATTTAACCCAGACAGTTCATTTATAAGTGTACTTTACTGTTATTATTATTAGTATTACTATTATTATCATCACATTGCCTCATTATATTTCACATCATTAGTGTATTTTATATATTACAGTATTTTCTCTGTAATTCATTCATTCTAATAATTACAATAATTTATCTCTAAAATTCATTTATATTTCTGAAAAGTGCATTACATTTTGTTTAGCTCTCTTGGTCTGGGTGTTCAGATCTTTGGTGTGTGCTCCACTGTTCTCCTAAATGCATGCTAACTTCCTTGCTGCCGGGGCCTCAGAACGGGTACAACTGGTATTCTTGCATTCGTTTAACAGTTAAATGAGTTCACAGAGCCCTAAAACCATGATTGTTAAAAAATCTAAGCATCTTTCACAGAGTGGTTGGTCATTCATTATACATCCAACAAAAAAGAGAGTTATGACAGTGATTATTTTCTAACAAGATTGGACAGAGGAACAGGTGAGTAAAATAACCTTTCAGTGACTCTGTCACGCTTTCGGCCGAGGCTGCCTCTCTCCCTTGTTCGGGCAGGCTTCGGCGTTGTCGTCTCCGGAATTCTAGCTGCCACCGATTGATGTTTCATGTTCGTTTGCTTTTGTCTGTTTGTTTCTACACCTGTTTCTGTTTTGTAGTAATTAGTGTCCTATAAGTTTCGTTGTGTTTGTCTTGTGTTGTGTGTGATTGTTACCGTCAGTCTGTGTATTGCTCGGTTGAGCGTTATTTTCTCCACTGTTTGCTGGAGCTGGTCGTTGCACTTGTGTGTGCACTTATCGTCCTGACGCACCTGTTTGTCGCGCATTGTCTTTTCGCCTTCGTGCGTATTTTGCTGTCAGGCTTATTTGTCCTGTTGCCTGTGTTTAGGCAGGAATACAGCTTTGGAATTCAGTCTGCTTCCTGCGTTTGATTCCTACACCACACCTACAACACGACCTGACAGAATCACACACCATACAGTATGGAATCAGCAGGAGCCGAAACAGCACGTTCAAGACTGGAAACCCAGGTTCGGGAACAGCAAGAGCAGCTCCTGCAGATGGGGGCCGCCTCTGCAGGAGGTGATGCACCACCCTCCGAGGCTGGGGTCCGCCTTCACCGCCAGCCGCCCTGCCAGCACCATCGGCCAGCCCACCCAGTCCAGGCGCCGGAACCTCGCGAGTCCGACTATCTCTCCCGAGGTCCCTACGACGGGACCGCGAGCTGGGTGTCAGGGGATTCCTGCTCCAGGTAGAGCTGTACCTGGCCACAGTACATCCGGCACCTTCAGGGCATGAGAGACGTGTCCGCCCTGATCTCCTGCCTGCCGTAAAGCGTTGGAGTGGGCCAACGCGGAGTGGAGGAGGATCGGACGCCTCGACTATTACATACACTGAGTTCTCCCGCCGCTTTAGGGCGGTGTTCACATCATCCCGAGAAAGCGCGGGGAGCGTCTGGTCTATTTCCTCAGGCAGGGAGGAGGCGGAGTGCCCAGAATCTCGATTCCGTACTCTAGCGGCAGATGCAGGGTGGAATGAGCGGGCCCTCATCGATCTATACCCGATGTAGCCTCAGAGAGGACGTCCGTCGGGGAGCTGGCCTGTAGGACACCAGTCTCACTTTCGACTAGCTGGTCGACATGTCAATCAGGTTAGATAACCTATGGCTACCCGCGGACGTCCTGAGGGGGTCCGTCCATTCCATCCTCCAGCGCATCCGAGCCGTGTCCTATGGAGCTCGGGGCGCTGGCGCTAGAGATAGGAGAGTCGGCAGACTGGGGGGTCCATCCACTGCACCAACTGTGGTCGGGGGAGGACACACCCGCGGCTAGGTGCTGGGGATGGCCTCCTCAGGGGAGATGACGACAGGTCCCGCACTAAGGGGATTCCTTCCAGGTGGTAGGCGCCCCACTCACCCAGAGCTCTCTGTTGCCCATTTCTGTATGCCTGTATGTTTTCCACAGGTAGCACCTCATGCCCAGCATAAGGCGCTGGTAGATTCAGGCGCAGCTGGGAATTTTATTGATAAAAGTTTTGTTTAGCGTTAGGGATTCCCCTCATCCCCTGTTGATGTTCCTTTTCCCGTTCACGCCCTAGATAGTCGTCCGTTGGGTACGGGCTTGATCAGGGAGGTCACGGCGCCACTTAGGATGTGTGCGCAGGGGGGATCATCAGGAGATGATTCAGCTGTTCCTGATTGACTCTCCCGCGTATCCGGTGGTGCTGGGCATGCCCTGGTTGAGTACCCATAACCCAGTGATTTCGGGCAGGAGAGGGCTCTGATGGAGTGGTCTGCTCAGTGTGTGGGTAGATGTTTGAGGCTTTCCGTAGGGGCTACCTCGGTGGAGAGAGTCCAAACCAGGTGCCCGCATTGCACATTCCACCTGAGTATGGGGATTTGGTTATCGCGTTTAGTAAAGGCGAGGGCGTTAGCGGTTGCCACCCCATAGGCAGGGGGATTGTGCGAGCAAACCTTCAGGCAGGAGCTGCGGCTCCCACGGAGTCATGTGTATCCTCTGTCTCAGGAGGAGAAGAAAGCTATGGAGAGATTTACATAGACGAATCGCTGAGACAAGGGATACATACGGCCGTCCACTTCCCAGCGTCCTCGAGTTTCTTTTTCGTGAAGAAGAAGGATGGTGGTTTGCGGTCCGTGCATCGAGCACCGTGGTCTCAATCAGATTACGGTGAAGTATAGTTATCCACTCCCGCTGGATTCGACCATGACTGAGTCGTTGCATGGGGCGCGTTTCTTCACGAAATTAGATCTCAGGAGCGCGCATAACTTGGTGCGCATCAAGAAGGATGATGAATGGAAAACAGCCTTTAGTACCACCGGGCCATTCTCGAGTATCTAGTCATGCCATCTCGGTTGATGAATGCTCCGTCGGTTTTCCAATCATTTGTGGATGAGATCTTCAGGGACATGCAGGGGACAGGGAGTCGTTGTGGGTACATAGATGACATTCTCGTGTACTCACCTACCCGTGTCGAGCATGTGGCCCTGGTGCGCAGAGCGGTTGCGAAGGCTGGTGGAGCACCGACCTGTATGTGAAGGCAGAGAAGTGTCTGTTTTTCCAGGAGTCTATCTCCCCCTTTTTGGGGTATCAGTTGTCAGCGTCAGGGGTGAAGATGGAGGTAGACCGAAAGCTCGGCCGTGGTAATTGGCAAACACCAACCACTGTGAAAGAGGTGCAGCAGTTTTTGGGGTTTAGCGAATTACCTACCGGAGGTTTTATCCGGGGTTTTGGGCAAGTGGCAGCTCCCATCACGTCTCTCTTGAAGGGGGGTCCGTGCGTCTGCAGTGGTCAGTCGAGGCGGACAGGGCTTTGGGAGGCTGAAGGACCTGTTTACCTCGCTCCGGTGCTGGCGCATCCGGATCCCTCTTTACCATTTCAGGTAGAGGTGGACGCGTCTGAGGCGGTATTGGCGCCGTGCTTTCACAACGGTTTATACACCCCACCTAAACCCTCCTCCCGCCCCTGTGCCTTCTATTCCAAGAAGCTCTGCCCGAGCGGAGCGAAATTATGACATAGGGGACAGGGGAGCTGTTAGCTGTGGTACAGGCCCTTAAGGGTGTGGAGGCACTGGCTTGAGGGGGCTCAACACCCTTTCCCTCATTTTGACGGACCACCGTAACCTGGAGTACATCCGGGCAGCGAGGAGGCTGAACCTCGGCAGGCTAGATGGAGTATGTTTTTGACCCGTTTCTCTTTTAAGATCACCTACATCCCTGGGTCACAAAACGGAAGGCAGATGCGCTGTCTCGGCTGTATGACGGGAGGAGAGGTTCGTGAGCCCACTCCCATACTGCCGGGAGTCGTGTCTAGTGGCACCCGGTGGTGTGGAGCTCGATTCTGAGCTCGAGCGGGCAATTACGTACGACCCTAGTCCACCACAATGCCCGGAGGGAATCGGAAGTATGTTCCGCTCGAGTGCCGGGATCGATCGATCTATTGGGCTCACACGTCACCCTCCTCTGGACACCCGGTATCGGCCGGACAGTGCACTGTCTTAGTGCCAGCTATTGGTGGCCCACGTTGGCCAGGGATGTGAGGGTTTATGTTTCCTCCTGCTCGGTGTGCGCCCAGTGTGAGGCGCCTAGACATCTGCCTAGGGGTAAAGTTACTGCCCCTGCCCGTTCCACAACGACCATGGTCCCACCTCTCGGTGGATTTTATAACTGACCTTCCTCTCTCTCAAGGGAATACTACCATCCTGGTCGTTGTGGACCGGTTCTCTAAGGCCTGTCGTTTGCTCCCCCATGCCGGGTCTTCCTACTGCCCTGCAGACCGCCAAGCTATATTCACCCATGTGTTCCGGCACTACGGGGTGCCCGAGGACATTGTGGCTGACCGAGGTCCCCAATTCACCTCCAGAGTCTGGAGAGCTTTATGGAGCGGTTGGGGGTCTCGGTGAGCCTCACCATCGGGTTACCAACCGGAGAGTAATGGGCAGGTGGAACGCTGTTAACCAGGATGTGGGTAGGTTTCTCAGAACGTACTGCCGGGATCGCCGGAGGAGTGGGCGAGATATGTGCCCTGGGCCGAGATGGCACAGAACTCCCTCTCCTCCACTCCTCCACCCAACTAACCCCTTTTCAGTGTGTTTTGGGGTACCAGCCGGTTCTGGCACCATGGCATGAGAGCCAGATCGGAGGCCCCCACGCTGTGGATGAGTGGGGTGCGGCGCTCGGAGGAGACGTGGACGCTGCACACGTCCATCTTGCAGCGCGTGCCATCGTCGACCAGAAGACGAGCGCCCGACCTACACCGCAGTGAGGGGCCAGTGTACGCACCTGGAGATCGAGTCTGGCTCTCTGCCAGAAACGCTGCCCCTCCGCCCTGCCCTGTCGGGAAGCTGGTCGGCGGTTTGTAGGGACCATTTAAAGTCCTGAGAAGGTTGAACGAGGTATGTTATAGATTACAGTTACCAGTTGAGTATAAATGTATTAACCCCTGGGTTCCCATGTGTCCCTTCTCAGGCCGGGGTGGTAGCAGGCCCACTCCAAAGAACATGAGATCTGGGAGACCCCCCCGCCCCGTTATTGGACATCGAGGGGGTACCGGCTCTGCACACCGGTGAGATCCATCTTGGATTCTAGACGTCGGAGAGGGGGTCTTCAGTATCTAGTGGAGTGGAGGTGCATGGTCCGGAGGAGCGTGCTGGGGTGCCGAGGAGAGACATCTTGGACCACGTCTTCGAAGCTCCCTGGAGAATTCCATCGGTATCCGACGCGCCCCTGCGCCGCGTCTCCGGAATAGTCACCCCAAGGCCGGGAGTCAAAGTCGTCGTCCTGGAGCTTCGCCACCCAAGGCGCTCGTATTCACGGTTTTGGCCGAGGGCTGCCTCTCTCTCCCTTGTTCGGGCAGGCTTCGGCGTTCGTGATCTCCCGGAATTCTAGCTGCCACCGATTGATGTTTCATGTTCGTTGCTTTTTGTCTGTTTGTTTCTAAGCACCTGTTTCTGTTTTGTAGTAATTAGTGTCCTATAAGTTTCTCGTTGTGTTTGTCTTGTGTTGTGTGTGATTGTTACCGTCAGTCTGTGTATTGCTCGGTTTAGCGTTATTTTCTCCACTGTTTGCTGGAAGCAGTGGTTGCACTTGTGTGTGCACTTATTTCTGGCCCTGACAGCACCTGTTTGTGCAAGCATTGTCTTTTCGCCTTGGTCATCATGTCAGGCTTATTTTGTCCTTTGCCTGTGTTTAGGCAGGAATACAGCTTTTGGAATTCAGTCTGCTTCCTGCGTTTGATTCCCTACCACACCTAACACGCACCTGACA
>NW_025537891.1:0-26006 GCF_020615455.1 Coregonus clupeaformis | reverse complement strand
TAACCCTGGCTGCAATCCCTCTCCTGCCTGTCTCGCTATTTTCTCCAGATGTGTGTGTGTGTGTGTGTGTGTGCAGACGTTTAATCCACCAAATATAAATATTGTAACCGATGCAAACACATACCAGAAATAACTATTGTAATTGGTATATGTCAGCCATGACCAATACAATCCATCCCAGAACAAATTGTACCTTTGTGGGGGCGTTCTCATCCCATGGTGCACTGGGCTTCCCCTCGCTGTTTCTCTGGACCGCCATTCTCTGTCTTGGTTACGTTGGAGCTAAAGGTCAACAAACAAATAAACAACAGGTAAAAAAACACAACCATGACTGTATTTGGTCTGGGCTAAGCAGTTGTACGAAGAGCTGTGAAGGATATTATCTGATATTGGAAAAACATTCTCTCTTCTTTCTCTTTCCTTCTTTATTAATTCCTTCTGTCTTTGTCCCCTTTTCAATTTGTTTCAAACTGAACACCTCTCTCATTCGTACACTATTTTCTACATTTTCCTCTCACATCACTTGCCCATGTCTGATACCTCTTCACAGCTGACTGTGCTGTAATCTTAGCCGTTCCCTCTTTTTCTGCATTCTCCGTCTTGGTGTTGGACCGATTCGCATTGTTCAGTCCTATAAGGAAAAAATATGTTCTGTAAGGTTAAATACTGAACCAACCTGCCTCTTTCCATTGTTTCAATGGTAGAACAGTCTATGTCCGTAAACTAGGTGAGGAAATGTTAAGTATAATGGTGGCTTTAAGAACCTAAAAGGGTTCTTCGGCTGTCCCTATAGGAGAAACCTTTGAAAAAACATTTTTGGTTCCAGGTAGAACTAGGGTCCCGGATTGTGCGGGACAGTCCCGCATTTTGGCCCTGTGTCCCACGTCCCACAACTAAACAATCATGTCCCGCATTTTATCTACAATTTCAAACATCACAAATTCTTTTCCCAAAGGTAGTTTTGTCCCCTATTTCAGTCAGACATTTTGCGCTTTTGACCAGATATTTATCATAAGGATGTGGTGCTGGTAGTGTTAAAAACTTTTCCAATCATTGTTGAGATCTGATATTCTGCGCAGTGCAAGATGAGACGTATGCCAATGTCATATCATGAACCAATCACATTTGTCAAATACTTTCAGTCTAAATTCCAGCTAAACATGGAGAGGACAGTCGCTTCTGACGAAGAGCTACAAAAGTAAGTAAATAGCTGTATTAGACTCAAAGGTGATTTCGTCAAACTTGAGGCTTTCCATGCTCATTAAACATGTTTGCTGTTACTTCCCACCGGGCAAAAACTGATTGAATTAACATTGTTTCCACATTATTTCAACCCAAAAAATCTATGTGAAGATGTTGAATCAACATGGAAACTGATTGGATTTGCATAAAGTTATCAACGTAGAGGCATTTCGTATTTTTTTCACCCAACTTTTAACCTAAATCCAATGAAATGGTGACCTTTTTTGTTGATTTCACGTTGAATTTAGTTGAAAACTCAACCAAATGTAAAGACTAGATGTTGAACTGATGTCTGTGCCCAGTGGGTTCATGCAATCTGGTTTTAAAAGTCTCCCTTCCTAACTGGTTTACATTCCCTGAGACCAACCAGAAATGTTTCCTTGGCCAAATATTCTCTGATTTTCATAAAACAGCACATTTGGTCTCGTTTCTGCATCAACAAATTTAGCGCGAGGCAAAAGAGTAGCCTATAGGCACGCTTCAATTAGCTTGTTCGGTACAGCGGGAGGCCACATTTGCAGGCTACACTGTCCCGTGAATGTCCTGCAAAATCATCCCTTTGTCCCACATTTGAGTATTTTAAATGTGGTCACCCTAGGTAGAACCCTTTTGGTTTCAGGTAAAACCTTTTTGGGTTCCATGTAGAACCCTTTCCACAGAGGGTTCTACATGGAATCCAAAAGGGTTACCTGAAACCAAAAATGGTTCTACCTGGAACCAAAAAGGGTTCTCCTATGGGGACAGCCGAAGAACCCTTTTGTACTGTATGTCTGTCGGTGTGAACTGTCGAAGTGAATATAATATGATTAGCTAATTGAAACCCTGTGTTGTTCCTGATGGGGGAACAGGAGGAGGAAGTGAATACTAAACTTACTGAGACTCAACTAAGCTGCTTTACACCTGACATAGTGTTGTCATTAGCAACCTGAGAGGTTCTACTGGGAAACGGTAAAGGTGAAAGGTGAGAAAAGGTTTTTGGGTATGCATTAGTTACCATTGATACGTTACCCTTAGTGACATTGTGTTTGTCAGGTGTTGTGTAGTGTGTCTGTGGATGTTATGTAGGTCTTAGGTAGACTTTATGTATGCTGTATGTCCATCTGACCTGTGGACTGTGATGGTCTCTTGGGGTAGGTCTTGCTACGGGTCCTGACCACCTGCAGGTCTGGTCGAGGCAGACTGACAGACGGATCCCCTGCCCATCTGCATAGCAGTCTTTCCACTGTAGGAAAAGAGAGAGAGACACATTCATACACACACACACACATTGTTTAATCATCTTATTTTTCAGGGATTCAGGGGGCAGATGTTTCTGGTCTGTCAGGTTCTTATGAGATATGGAGATGATCTGCTCTTCCGACCTTTCATATGTCAAACCCTTTTGTCACGCACACAGTGACAGTGATACACAGTGATAGTGATACACATTGATAGTGATACAGTGACAATGATACACAGTGACAGTGATACACAGTGATAGTGATACACAGTGATAGTGATACACAGTGACAGTGATACACAGTGACAGTGATACACAGTGACAGTGATACACAGCGAAGTGATCACAGTGACAGTGATACACAGTGATAGTGTGATACACAGTGACAGTGATACACGTGACAGTGATACACAGTGACAGTGATACACAGTGACAGTGATACAGCGACAGTGATACACAGTGACGGTGATACACAGTGACAGTGATACACAGTGACAGTGATACACAGCGACAGTGATACACAGCGACAGTGATACACAGCGACAGTGATACACAGCGACAGTGATACACAGCGACAGTGATACACAGTGATAGTGATACACAGTGACAGTGATACACAGTGACAGTTACACAGTGACAGTGATACCTGCGACAGTGATACACAGCGACAGTGATACACAGTGATAGTGATACACAGTGACAGTGATACACAGTGACAGTGATACACAGTGATAGTGATACACAGCGACTGTGATACACAGTGACAGTGACATGCATTGACAATGACATACATATGACATACATGTACATTGTTGTGCATCAGCGGGTAGCTAGTCTGATGCATCAACGAGGTGTTGAAGAGCAACATGAACATGGAAAGCACAGTCACAGTTGTGACTACATTGACCCTACAACTAGTAGAGGTCACTAGATGTATAAATATTGCAGAAGAAAACTGCAACTATTCTTCTCAGAATAGATACAGGAAGTAGACAACAGAATGAAGACAAAGGAGAGACGGATGTTGTGTAAACCCTGAATTATTCAGTTCTTCCTCTTCTATCTGGTGCCACACACACACACACACACACACACACACACACACACACACACACACACACACACACACACACACACACACACACACACACACACACACACACACACACACACAGTGTCTCTCTGCCTGCCTGTCTGTCTGTCTTTCTGTCCAACACGGAACCACCCTTATAGCTCCTTTAGTAAAACAGACTGCATTATTCATGGTTGTGGATTTTAGCATGAATACATGCTGGGAGACTTCCTCATGGATTGACCTTCTTTATCTCAGGACATGGGATAGTGTTAAGGATGACAGAGAAGGGGATCAGATAATAGGCAGAGAATAATGCTATACTATTTCTCTATGTATTATGTATGTGGCGTTCCATCTTATAGATGATAGAAATGCATTATATTCTAAATATTCTACACAGTTTCTACAATATTTTTTAATACATAACGACATTTAAAGCTAGAATCCTTAGTTGCTACATTTTTGGGAGTTATAAATGAATTATATATACCCATTGATTCTTGAAGAATATAACTTATAAATGCCTCATGAGCTTAGTTCAACTGTCGTACCACATCAGAACCTTAAAAACAAACTTATTTTACTCCAAAGTTTGTAAACAATGTAAATGTAAACAAACGCTGTATAGCCTCAAAACATGGTTTCAACTAAAAAATTTATATCATGGATGGTTATTCTTTGCATCCATGGCTCTCTATATGAATTTGAGAGTGGTTACAGTTTTTCCAGGCCCATCCCTCAGCTTTTACCAAAGTAGAGGCGGGTGTTCGTTTTGGTATTGTTTCAATTAAGGGATGCTAGCTTTAAAGCGGATATAGAATTGAGGTTTGCTCACCTGTATCGATGCTTAGATCCCAGAGAACCCAATTTGGATAGTTTTCTTGTCAGTGTGTTGCCATCATTTTCTGGCATTCTAGAAAAAAGCAACAACCATGGAGAAAAAGCCTAGATGAAGAATGCGAAAATACTGTACTTCCACCAAAATCTCACAGAATATTGTGGGCAAGTTTCTACAGTACATTATTCCACAAGTAATACATGCATTATTTTTCTGTTCATGAATTTCCAATGTGACCTAACCCATGTTAAGGAGGATTAAACGCTTAGGCTGAAATGAAATTGGAAAAATTGCGTCTTTCACAAAGGTAACCGCCGATGCGTGTTTGAATTCTGAATTCACTTTGTAGTTTTTATTCATTTATAGGGAGAGAAGAGAACTGAATCGCTGCCCTAGTTCGATTTCTCTCCCATCTACACAGGAGCAGGTCTCTTGTTCTGAGCTCTGCTTTAATGACATAATTACTGCTGGAATACCACTAGGAGCTTCCTTCAAATTCTAAGCTCTGAGTCTGAGAGAGGGCAAGACTGGTGTGTGTGTGTCAGTGTGTGTCGGTGCGTGTGTGTGTGAACAATAGAGAGAGGAGGGAATGTGAGTGTGAAAGATAGAGCAAGAGACAGAGAGAGAGAGAGAGGCCTATAAGCCTGGGGTGGGTATAACCTGTCAAGCCCCCTCCCTCTCGCCTGCTGCCAGCTCCAGGTCTGTCTGTGGTATAGAGACTGTGTGCAGACTGCAGGACTCTACCCGCGGATTAAACAGTGTAAATCCAGCGTCTCACGCGTCCTGCTTCCTCTCAGGCTCTTTAGAATGCTCTCATTAGGCCAACACACAGACACACGCACGGATCAAATCAAATCAAATCCAGCTTTATTTATACAGCACATTTCAGACATGGAATGCAACACAATGTGCTTCACAGGAAAAAACTAATAAAAACAATGAAAATAAAAACTGAAATATTTACTAGACAACAAACATAAGAGGATAAAAAAAACTAAAGAATAACAATAAAACGGAACGATTAAGCATCCTAAGGAAAAGCAAGCTGCAAGGTGTGTTTTAAGATCTCTTTTAAAAATTTCCATTGTTTTTTGCCTTTCTCGGAGTTCCTCTGGCAGGCTATTCCAGAGGCTGGGGGCATAATAACTAAACGCTGCCTCTCATGCCTCTTGGTCCCAGGCTTTGGGATAGTTAAAAGGCCAGTGCCAGAGGACCTGAGGGGACCTACCTGGGTACATAACTTAAAAAGCATGTCTGACATGTATTGGGGTACAATCGTGAATTGATTTAAAAACAAATAGAAGAATCTTAAAATTAATTCTAAAACTCACAGGCAGCCAGTGCAGAGACCTTAAAAACAGTGTAATGTGCTCTCTGTCTGACTTGGTCAGTATCCGTGCTGCAGCATTCTGTATGTTTTGCAGTTGATAATGGCTTTCTTGGGTAGACCAGACAGGAGAGCATTATTATAGTAGTCAAGCCACCTTGGCAATGTTCCTCAGGTGGTAAAAAAGCTATTTTTACCTGGTGTTTTATCTTTATAGCCTGTGAATTAAAATGTGCGGCCAGATTCTCTCTAAGGGCTTTGGCTCCAACAATAAGTGCCTCGGTCTTGTCTTGATTTAGCTGGAGGAAGTTGTGAGCCATCCAAGTATTTAAATCACAAATACAGTCAAATAATTTATCTGTGGAGCTAAAATCACTCTGGTGACAGAAATGTAAAGTTGTGTATCGTCTGCATAGCAGTGGAAATCAATGCTGTGCTTTCTGATAACTTCTACCAAGGGGTAACATATATAAACTGAACAGTACTAGACCCAAAATCGAACCTTGTCGAATGCTACATGTTATATGTATTTCTTTCGTTATGTTCACCAAGGGTGACAATAAACTCTTGACCGGTTAAATAGGTCCTAAAACCAGTTTCGAATTGGACCAGAGAGGCCAACCCACCTCTCCAGTCTGTCCAGAAGGACATCATGGTCAACAGTGTCGACTGCAGCACTTAAATCCAAGAGTACAAGGACAGAGAGCTGTTTGGCATCTGTGTTGGCTCTAAGATAATTTTACCACTTTAACTAAGGCCATCTCTGTGCTGTGGTGGGCACGAAAACCAGATTGGAATTTTTCAAAATACAGTTGGCACTTAAATAATTTAGCTGTTTGAAAACCACTTTCTCCAGAATTTTGCTTAAGAATGGAAGGTTGGATATTGGCCAAAAATTACTTTTATTCAGAAGGGGTTTCACCATAGCAGTTCTTAGTGCAGTGGGGGGAAAGTGCCTGTGAACAGGGAGTGATTAACAATCGCTTTTGCACTTTTTTAGATATGCAATTAAAAACTGTTTTGAAGAAGGTGGTGGGATAGGATTGAGAAGGCAGGTAGAAGGCTTAAGTTGTGATATTACTTTCTCTGAGCATGTCTGTGTCAACCAGGGAAAATAAATCCATAGTGCCTTTGTATGGTAGGCTAGGGCACATATCATCAAGCTTCTCATCAGGTCTTGCTTGACTGATACCCAGCCTAATGTTGGTTATCTTATCTCTGAAATATGCCACAAACTCATCACATTTAGCACGCACACACACACACACTACACACACACACACACACACAGAGACCGCACTGCACTGCGCGCTGTCAGACAGGGGCCTTGTTCATTTTGATTAAGGACTGAGGGACTTGTAAGAATGGAGCTTTTCTGGGATCTTTATGTTAAGAGGTATGTGTTAGGTTTCTACCTGAGGGGATGACAGAGAGATGATGACTGAGGGGGGTTGACAGGAGGGGGTTGACAGAGAGGGGGGCTTGACAGAGGGGATTGACAGAAGAGGATCACAGACAAGGTTGAGAGAATGCCAAGAGTGTGCAAAGCTGTCATCAAGGCAAAGGGTGGCTGTTTGAAGAATCTCAAACATAAAATATATTTAGATTTGTTTAACACTTTTTTGGTTACTACATGATTCCAAATGTGTTCCATATATATTTATCTATATCTATCTATCTCTATCTACACTACCGTTCAAAAGTTTTAGAACACCTACTCATTCAAGGGTTGTTCTTTATTTTTACTATTTTCTACATTGTAGAATAATAGTGAAGACATCAAAACTATGATATAGATAGAGATAGATAGCTAGAGATATATATATATAGATATATATATATAGATAGAGATAGTTTGGGTTCTTACCTGTGGAAGGTGGTAGAGATTCTAACTGAGAAGTTATAATAGTGTTGGTATAGTAATATTTGCCTATGACAGTGTGTGTGTGTGTGTGTGTGTGTGTGTGTGTGTCTTTTTACCTGAAGAAAGTGTGGTGTTCTATGCAGCACTTCCACAGATGTTTACATGCTGTCTTATTGGGTGCCTTGAAGAAGAACGAAGTCTCTGTGCACTGTAAATAAACAACAACGTCATCTCTTATACCAACAACAAACAAACAAAACAATACATATGTGTATGTATGTATGTATGTATGTATGTATGTATGTATGTATGTATGTATGTATGTATGTATGTATGTATGTACAGTCATGGCCAAAATTGTTGGCACCCCTGAAATTTTTCCAGAAAATGAAGTATTTCTCACAGAAAAGTATTGAAATTACACATGTTTTGCTATGCACATGTTTATTTCCTTTGTGTGTATTGAATAACACAAAAAAACAGGAAAAAGCCAATTTGACATAATTTCACACAAAACTCAAAAATGGGCCGGACAAAATGATTGGCACCCTTAACTTAATATTTAGTTGCACACCCTTTGGAAAAAATAACTGAAATCAGTCGCTTCCTATAACCATCAATAAGCTTCTTACACCTCTCACCCGGAATTTTGGACCACTCTTCTTTTGCAAACTGCTCCAGGTCTCTCATATTGGATGGGTGCCTTTTCCCAACAGCAATTTTAAGATCTCTCCACAGGTGTTCAATGGGATTAAGATCTGGACTCATTGCTGGCCACTTCAGAACTCTCCAGCGCTTTGTTGCCATCCATTTCTGGGTGCTTTTGAAGTATGTTTGGGGTCATTGTCCTGCTGGAAGACCCATGATCTCGGACCACAAACCCAGCTTTCTGACACTGGGCCCTACATTGCGACCCAAAATCCTTTGGTAATCCTCAGATTTCATGATGCCTTGCACACAGTCAAGGCACCCAGTGCCAGAGGCAGCAAAACAACCCCAAAACATCTTTGAACCTCCACCATATTTGACTGTAGGTACTGTGTTCTTTTCTTTGAAGGCTTCATTACATTTTCGGTAAACAGTAGAACGATGTGCTTTACCAAAAGCTCTATCTTGGTCTCATCTGTCCATAAGACGTTCTCCCAGAAGGAATTTGGCTTACTCATGTACATTTTGGCAAACTGTAGTCTTGCTTTTTTTATGTCTCTGTGTCAGCAGTGGGGGTCCTCCTGGGTCTCCTGCCATAGCGTTTCATTTCATTCAAATTTCGACGTATAGTTCGCGCTGACACTGATGCACCCTGAGCCTGCAGGACAGCTTGAATTTCTTTGGAACTTGTTTGGGGCTGCTTATCCACCATCCGGACTATCCTGCGTTGCAACCTTTCATCAATTTTTCTCTTCCGTCCACGTCCAGGGGAGATTAGCTACAGTGCCATGGGTTGCAAACTTCTTGATCATGTTGCGCACTGTGGACAAAGGAACATCTAGATCTCTGGAGATGGACTTGTAACCTTGAGATTGTTGATATTTTCCACAATTTTGGTTCTCAAGTCCTCAGACAGTTCTCTTTCCCTCTTTCTGTTCTCCATGCTTAGTGTGGCACACACAGAAACACAATGCAAAGACTGAGTCAACTTCTCTCCTTTTTATCTGCTTTCAGGTGTGATTTTTAGATTGCCCACACCTGTTACTTGCCCCAGGTGAGTTTAAAGGAGCATCACATGCTTGGAACAAACTTATTTATCCACAATTTTGAAAGGGTGCCAATAACTTTGTCCGGCCCATTTTTTTAGTTTTGTGTGAAATTATGTCAAATTTGCTTTTTCCTGTTTTTTTGTGTTATTCCAATACACACAAAGGAAATAAACATGTGCATAGCAAAACATGTGTAATTTCAATACTTTTCTGTGAGAAATACTTCATTTTCTGGAAAAATTTCAGGGGTGCCAACAATTTTGGCCATGACTGTATGTATGTATGTATGTATGTATATATGTGTATATATGTATGTATGTATGTATATATACACTGCTCATAAAAATAAAGGGAACACTAAAATAACACATCCTAGATCTGAATGAATGAAATAATCTTATTAAATACTTTTTTCTTTACATAGTTGAATGTGCTGACAACAAAATCACACAAAAATGATCAATGGAAATCAAATGTATCAACCCATGGAGGTCTGGATTTGGAGTCACCCTCAAAATTAAAGTGGAAAACCACACTACAGGCTGATCCAACTTTGATGTAATGTCCTTAAAACAAGTCAAAATGAGGCTCAGTAGTGTGTGTGGCCTCCACGTGCATGTATGACCTCCCTACAACGCCTGGGCATGCTCCTGATGAGGTGGTGGATGGTCTCTTGAGGGATCTCCTCCCAGACCTGGACTAAAGCGTCCGCCAACTCCTGGACAGTCTGTGGTGCAACGTGGCGTTGGTGGATGGAGCGAGACATGATGTCCCAGATGTGCTCAATTGGATTCAGGTCTGGGGAACAGGCGGGCATCAATGCCTTCCTCTTGCAGGAACTGCTGACACACTCCAGCCACATGAGGTCTAGCATTGTCTTGCATTAGGAGGAACCCAGGGCCAACCGCACCAGCATACAGTGGGGAAAAAATGTATTTAGTCAGCCACCAATTGTGCAAGTTCTCCCACTTAAAAAGATGAGAGAGGTCTATCATTTTCATCATAGGTACACGTCAACTATGACAGACAAAATGAGAGAAATACATTCCAGAATATCACATTGTAGGATTTTTAATGAATTTATTTGCAAATTATGGTGGAAAATAAGTATTTGGTCAATAACAAAAGTTTCTCAATACTTTGTTATATACCCTTTGTTGGCAATGACACAGGTCAAACGTTTTCTGTAAGTCTTCACAAGGTTTTCACACACTGTTGCTGGTATTTTGGCCCATTCCTCCATGCAGATCTCCTCCATGCAGATCTCTGTGTCGCTGGGCAACACGGACTTTCAACTCCCTCCAAAGATTTTCTATGGGGTTGAGATCTGGAGACTGGCTAGGCCACTCCAGGACCTTGAAATGCTTCTTACGAAGCCACTCCTTCGTTGCCCAGGCGGTGTGTTTGGGATCATTGTCATGCTGAAAGACCCAGCCACGTTTCATCTTCAATGCCCTTGCTGATGGAAGGAGGGTTTTCACTCAAAATCTCACGATACATGGCCCCATTCATTGCTTCCTTTACACGGATCAGTCGTCCTGGTCCCTTTGCAGAAAAACAGCCCCAAAGCATGATGTTTCCACCCCATGCTTCACAGTAGGTATGATTCTTTGGACGCAACTCAGCATTCTTTGTCCTCCAAACACGACGAGTTGAGTTTTTACCAAAAGTTCTATTTTGGTTTCATCTGACCATATGACATTCTCCCAATCCTCTTCTGGATCATCCAAATGCACTCTAGCAAACTTCAGACGGGCCTGGACATGTACTGGCTTAAGCAGGGGGGACACGTCTGGCACTGCAGGATTTGATTCCTGGCGGCGTAGTGTGTTACTGATGGTAGGCTTTGTTACTTTGGTCCCAGCTCTCTGCAGGTCATTCACTAGGTCCCCCGTGTGGTTCTGGGATTTTGCTCACCGTTCTTGTGATCATTTTGACCCCACGGGGTGAGATCTTGTGTGGAGCCCCAGATCGAGTGAGATTATCAGTGGTCTTGTATGTCTTCCATTTCCTAATAATTGCTCCCAGTTGATTTCTTCAAACCAAGCTGCTTACCTATTGCAGATTCAGACTTCCCAGCCTGGTGCAGGTCTATAATTTTGTTTCTGGTGTCTTTTGACAGCTCTTTGGTCTTGGCCATAGTGGAGTTTGGAGTGTGACTGTTTGAGGTTGTGGACAGGTGTCTTTTATACTGATAACAAGTTCAAACAGGTGCCATTAATACAGGTAACGAGTGGAGGACAGAGGAGCCTCTTAAAGAAGAAGTTACAGGTCTGTGAGAGCCAGAAATCTTGCTTGTTTGTAGGTGACCAAATACTTATTTTCCACCATAATTTGCAAATAAATTCATAAAAAATCCTACAATGTGATTTTCTGGAATTTTTTTCCTCAATTTGTCTGTCATAGTTGACGTGTACCTATGATGAAAATTACAGGCCTCTCTCATCTTTTTAAGTGGGAGAACTTGCACAATTGGTGGCTGACTAAATACTTTTTTTCCCCACTGTATGGTCTCACAAGGGGTCTGAGGATCTCATCTCGGTACCTAATGGCAGTCAGGCTACCTCTGGCGAGCACATGGAGGGCTGTGCGGCCCCCAAAGAAATGCCACCCCCACACCATGACTGACCCACCGCCAAACCGGTGATGCTGGAGGATGTTGCAGGCAGCAGAACGTTCTCACGGCGTCTCCAGACTCTGTCACGTCTGTCACATGTGCTCAGTGTGAACCTGCTTTCATCTGTGAAGAGCACAGGGCGCCAGTGAGCAATTTGCCAATCTTGGTGTTCTCAGGCAATGCCAAACGTCCTGCACGGTGTTGGGCTGTAAGCACAACCCCCACCTGTGGACGTCGGCCCTCATACCACCCTCATGGAGTCTGTTTCTGACCGTTTGAGCAGACACATGCACATTTGTGGCCTGCTGGAGGTTGTAGTGTATTAAGAATTATGACTTTGCTAATGTTTTCAAGTGGAACCTGAGAGGATGTTTATTCAGTTTCAGAGGGAGTTGTTTTAGGGTGACACCCCATAGAAGAGAGGGAGTGTGTGTTGTAGACAGGGGATTGGACAGTAGAGGGAGCCATCCATATTTTGGGGAATATTATAAGTACTGGGTTTAAACAAAGAGCATTAGAGCAGACATATTATTTTGGGACTCTGCTCTGCGGATGCTCTAGACATCTGTAAACTTATGCTGAAATCTTGTGATATGAATAAAACTTATGATCAAAGCTCAGTATAAGCGGACTCCTTTGTTACAGCATAATTAGCAACATTGACTCGACACTACAAGGTCATTTTGCAGGGCTCTGGCAGTGCTCCTCCTGCTCCTCCTTGCACAAAGGCGGAGGTAGCAGTCCTGCTGCTGGGTTGTTGCCCTCCTACGGCCTCCTCCACGTCTCCTGATGTACTGGCCTGTCTCCTGGTAGCGCCTCCATGCTCTGGACACTACGCTGACAGACACAGCAAACCTTCTTGCCAGCTCGCATTGATGTGCCATCCTGGATGAGCTGCACTACCTGAGCCACTTGTGTGGGTTGTAGACTCCGTCTCATGCTACCACTAGAGTGAAAGCACCGCCAGCATTCAAAAGTGACCAAAACATCAGCCAGAAGCATAGGAACTGAGAAGTGGTCTGTGGTCACCACCTGCAAAACCAGTCCTTTATTGGGGATGTCTTGCTAACTGCCTAGAATTTCCACCTGTTGTCTATTCCATTTGCACAACAGCATGTGAAATTTATTGTCAATCAGTGTTGCTTCCTAAGTGGACAGTTTGATTTCACAGAAGTGTGATTGACTTGAGTTACATTGTGTTGTTTAAGTGTTCCCTTAATTTTTTTGAGCAGTGTATATATATATATATATATATATATATATATATATATATATATATATATATATATATATATATATATATATGTAGCAGTGGGGAGAACAAGTATTTGATACACTGCCGATTTTGCAGGTTTTCCTACTTACAAAGCATGTAGAGGTCTGTAATTTTTATCATAGGTACATTCAACTGTGAGAGACGGAATCTAAAATCTAAAAATCCAGAAAATCACATTGTATGATTTTAGTAATTAATTTACATTTTATTGCATGAAATAAGTATTTGATCACCTACCAACCAGTAAGAATTCCGGCTCTCACAGACCTGTTAGTTTTTCTTTAAGAAGCCCTCCTGTTCTCCACTCATTACCTGTATTAACTGCACCTGTTTGAACTCGTTACCTGTATAAAAGACACCTGTCCACACACTCAATCAAACAGACTCCAACCTCTCCACAATGGCCAAGACCAGAGAGCTGTGTAAGGACATCAGGGATAAAATTGTAGACCTGCACAAGGCTGGGATGGGCTACAGGACAATAGGCAAGCAGCTTGATGAGAAGGCAAAAACTGTTGGCGCAATTATTAGAAAATGGAAGAAGTTCAAGATGACGGTCAATCACCCCTTGGTCTGGGGCTCATGCAAGATCTCACCTCGTGGGGCATCAATGATCATGAGGAAGGTGAGGGTCAGCCCAGGAACTACACGGCAGGACCTGGTCAATGACCTGAAGAGAGCTGGGACCACAGTCTCAAAGAAAACCATTAGTAACACACTACGCCCGTCATGGATTAAATCCTGCAGCGCACGCAAGGTCCCCCCTGCTCAAGCCAGCGCATGTCCAGGCCCGTCTGAAGTTTGCCAATGACCATCTGGATGATCCAGAGGAGGAATGGGGAGAAGGTCATGTGGTCTGATGAGACAAAAATAGAGCTTTTTGGTCTAAACTCCACTACGGCCGTGTTTGGAGGAAGAAGAAGGATGAGTACAACCCCAGAACACCATCCCAACCGTGAAGCATGGAGGTGGAAACATCATTCTTTGGGGATGCTTTTCTGCAAAGGGGACAGGACGACTCACCGTATTGAGGGGAGGATGGATGGGGCCATGTATCGCGAGATCTTCCGGCCAACAACCTCCCCTTCCCTCAGTAAAAGCATTGAAGATGGGTTGTGGCTGGGTCTTCCAGCATGACAACGACCGAAACCCACAGCCAGGGCAAACAAGGAGTGGCTCCGTAGAAGCATCTCAAGGTCCTGGAGTGGCCTAGCCAGTCTCCAGACCTGAACCCAATAGAAAATCTTTGGAGGGAGCTGAAAGTCCGTTTTTGCCCAGCGACAGCCCCGAAACCTGAAGGATCTGGAGAAGGTCTGTATGGAGGAGTGGGCCAAAATCCCTGCTGCAGTGTGTGCAAACCTGGTCAAGACCTACAGGAAACGATGATCTCTGTAATTGCAAACAAAGGTTTCTGTACCAAATATTAAGTTCTGCTTTTCTGATGTATCAAATACTTATGTCATGCAATAAAATGCAAATTAATTACTTAAAAATCATACAATGTAATTTTCTGGATTTTGTTTTAGATTCCGTCTCTCACAGTTGAAGTGTACCTATGATAAAAAATTACAGACCTCTACATGCTTTGTAAGTAGGAAAAACCTGCAAAATTGGCAGTGTATCAAATACTCGTTCTCCCCACTGTGTATATATATATATATATATATATATATATATATATATATATATATATATATATATATATATTATTTAAAATCATGGGGGATTGGAAGTGATGCAGACAATTACATTGATGGAAGTTACAATCTATCTGCAATATTAAGCTGATCTACCCCCTAAAAACTAAAAACTAAAAAAACAATACAAATCACATTCAGCAGCTAAATCAATTAGATATATTTAAGCAATAAGGCCCAAGGCTGGAATGCTGTTTCAGCCAATCAGCATCCAGGACCCAAACTACACAGTTTATAATTCTAACTATACCATAACAAAGGACATTTACTTAATCATTCATTGTGAAAACAACCGGCTACATAATTAGGTGGTGTGGATAGGCCACTGCATCTCCCTCCTGACAAATGTACCATTAAATGCTCTGTAAATGAACAGGTAGTGTGTAATCTTTCACCCCATATGGGATGTCTGTGTTTGGTCATTAGGATAATAGATATAAGACTTTAGAGAGAGGATGACTCAGTCTCTAACCTCTACAGCTAGTCTCAAAGAGGAGGTAGCTACTGTAGATCCATAGCTCTCTATTTTATTTAAATGCTCTGATCTTCTGAGCTGCTCGGATAGTGTATTGCCAATAATGGGTTTCTCATAGGTCCCTGGCTGCTCAACTGCCTCGGTATTCACAGCTTAATGAGACTCTCAGGTCGCTAGTTGGCACACGCTCACGCACGCACATACACACACAGACACACACACACCCCAGTGAAAATGAATCGTCTGCATAAACCAAATTCAGTATTTAATTCAGCAAGACTCACAGGTCTCAATGAGTCACACTATCTCAACAGAGAGAAGAGAAATGTGGTTCTGGCGTCAGTGATATCACTTTTGAAAACGATCAAGAAATCCTCCCCAAAAAGCCCCAAAAAGTGTACGTTTGAAAATTCCCCAAAGACCCAAAAGGTCATCATTAAGCTGGATGTGTTTTGAGGAAGTTAAGTTTGTGTGACGCGTCTCTCTCCCCATTTGCACCCATGAAGTAAACATCAGTGAATATGGGAGAGCTTTCAAGGCTGCAGCCACGTCCCGTAGTCCTGCTCTGTCATGTTTCTTTAATTTCTCTCCTTAAACATTAGGAAGATGTCAAAATCCTTCAAGATAAAACACACGATTGACCTTTCAAGGTTTCAAATGGGAGTACTGCAGATACTCCTGAGAACATTCAGTCAGTTTCATTTTATGCCTTGTTTTCCACACCTGTGATATCCAAACAAATTGGTTTTGATTCAGTCATAACAAGTTAGCTAGTGTGAATGATCTCAAATTATTGAGTTTATGAAACATGCTAAAATAAACAGAATAATCACAAACAAACAAAGTCAAGGTCAAAAAATTCAGTACATAACTTCACAAAACATTCCCTTATGCAGATATTACTGAAAGATAATAACTGATAACTTACATCTTTTTCCAATCGACTGAAGCTCAAATTGTGTTTCCTTAAAATGCACTTTTGTTATCCTTGGCCTGAAATATTAAAGTAAACAGGTATGATAGCTTATCAGTCACAGTTTATTTTTTTCATAAATACTGCAGTAAGTTATCTAACTAACATGAAGGGCTCTATTTCCGGCTGGCGTTAGTTTGCAATTTCGTCATGTAAAAACTGTCGCACTGGCATTTTCCAGCCGTAACGCCAAGTTCGGCAATTTACCTGTCTTATATCAGCTTGCTTGCTTGTGCTCAGATTGGCACTACAGAGGTTAGTGCGTACGGCACAGTACATCACTGGGGCCAAGCTTCCTGCCATCCAGGACCTCTATACCAGGCGGTGTCAGAGGAAGGCCCTAAAAATTGTCAAAGACTCCAGCCACCCTAGTCATAGACTGTTCTCTCTGCTACCGCACGGCAAGCGGTACCGGAGCACCAAGTCTTGGTCCAAAAGGCTCCTTAACAGCTTCTACCCCCAAGCCATTAGACTGCTGAACAATTAATGAAATGGCCACCCGGACTATTTGCATTGACCCCCCCCCACACCCCAAACTTTAGTTTATTTAGCAAATAATTTCTTAACTCTTATTTTTCTTTAAACTGGTTAAGGGCTTGTAAGTAAGCATTTCACGGTAAGGTCTATACCTGTTGTATTCGGCGCATGTGACAAATAAAATGTGATGTGTTTTGCTTTGATTTGGGTGGAAATATTTGAGGTGTGTCCTTAAAAACATGATCCAAAGTGCTAATTTCAGGCAGTGCTGATAGGGATATGTAAGACCAACCAAAAGCTGGTTTTAGCAGTAACGCAGTTGGCTATGGCATGAGTTTTGACAGCGAGCAACGAGCCTATCCAGCCGTGGACGCACACTGCCCATATGTGCATAGAACAAGAGTAGCCTAATGTGCTTTTGGTGCCTGTATACTTCATATTTTACTCAATGCAATCACGAAGTAGTCAAGACTGTTGATAGGATTTGGCTCCTGACACCGCTTGGAAATAAATCTTAATCACCAAATATTTATTAAAATATTACGTTTGAGAGGAGTAAAACAGTGAGCTGACATTCCCTTTTGATCTATGCATTGTAGTCAGGCCCACATTATTTTAGCCATGCAGGTCCCATTTTGGACGTGCGTAAATCCCCCTCCATGGTGTAGGCTACGTGTCCATGCCCATCCTGAAACGAGAGATGAGAACCTCGGTGAATACCAAGCCAGGTCACCCAGCCATCCCAGCCTGCACCGGTGAACCTAGTATTTAGAAGTTTTTATAACTTGTAAAAATTGCTTGTTTTCCATTTCATATGTTGAAAACCTTAAGCCCTCCTCAGGCCAACTATAAGGAAGGCTGGTTCAACAACAAGCCCTTCCTCAGGCCTACTATAAGGAAGGATGGTTCAACAACAAGCCCTCCCTTAGGCCTACTATAACGAAGGCTGGTTCAACAACAAGCCCTCCCTCAGGCCTACTATAAGGAAGGCTGGTTCAACAACAAGCCCTCCCTCAGGCCTACTATAAGGAAGGCTGGTTCAACAACAACCCAAGCCCTCCCTCAGGCCTACTATAAGGAAGGCTGGTTCAACAACAAGCCCTCCCTCAGGCCTACTATAAGGAAGGCTGGTTCAACAACAAACCATCCCTCAGGCCTACTATAAGGAAGGCTGGTTCAACAACAAGCCCTCTTTCAGGCCTACTATAAGGAAGGCTGGTTCAACAACAAGCCCTCCCTCAGGCCTACTATAAGGAAGGCTGTTTCAACAGCAAACCAAGCCCTCCCTCAGGCTTACTATAACGAAGGCTGGTTCAACAACAAGCCCTCTCTCAGGCCTACTATCAGGAAGGTTGGTTCAACAGCAACCCAAGCCCTCCCTCAGGCCTAATATAAGGAAGGCTGGTTCAACAGCACCCCAAGCCCTCCCTCAGGCCTACTATAAGGAAGGCTGGTTCAACAACAAGCCCTCCCTCAGGCCTACTATAAGGAAGGCTGGTTCAACAACAAGCCCTCCCTTAGGCCTACTATCAAAGAAGGCTGGTTCAACAACAAGCCCTCCCTCAGGCCTACTATAAGGAAGGCTGGTTCAACAACAAGCCCTCCCCTCAGGCCTACTCATCACGGAAGGGCTGTTTCAACAGCAACCCAAGCCCTCCCTCAGGCTTACTATAACGAAGGCTGGTTCAACAACAAGCCCTCCCTCAGGCCTACTATAAGGAAGGCTGGTTCAACAACAAGCCCTCCCTTAGGCCTACTATAAGGAAGGCTGGTTCAACAACAAGCCCTCCCTCAGGCCTACTATAAGGAAGGCTGGTTCAACAACAAGCCCTCCCTCAGGCCTACTATAAGAAGGCTGGTTCAACAACAAGCCCTCCTCAGGCCTACTATACGGGAAGGCTGTTTCAACAGCAACCCAAGCCCTCCCTCAGGCTTACTATAACGAGAGGCTGGTTCAACAACAAGCCCTCCTCAGGCCTACTATAAGGAAGGCTGGTTCAACAACAAGCCCTCCTTAGGGCCTACTATAAGGAAGGCTGGTTCAACAACAAGCCCTCCCTCAGGCCTACTATAAGGAAGGCTGGTTCAACAACAAGCCCTCCCTCAGGCCTACTATAAGGAAGGCTGGTTCAACAACAAGCCCTCCCTCAGGCCTACTATAAGGAAGGCTGTTTCAACAACAAGCCTTCCCTCAGGCCTACTATAAGGAAGGCTGTTTCAACAGCAACCCAAGCCCTCCCTCAGGCCTACTATAACGAAAGGCTGGTTCAACAAGCCTTCCCTCAGGCCAACTATAAGGAAGGCTGGTTCAACAACAAGCCCTCCCTCAGGCCTACTATAAGGAAGGCTGGTTCAACAACAAGCCCTCCCTCAGGCCTACTATAAGGAAGGCTGGTTCAACAACAAGCCCTCCCTCAGGCCTACTATAAGGAAGGCTGGTTCAACAACAAGCCCTCCCTCAGGCCTACTATAAGGAAGGCTGGTTCAACAACAAGCCCTCCCTCAGGCCTACTATAAGGAAGGCTGGTTCAACAACAATGACTATCTTTTTTATCCTGGTGGTTTTATGACATCATTACATTTCACATTTATTTCTTTTTTTAAAACGGATTGCTTGTTTATCTTTACATTTTATTACAACCAAACTTATTAGAATGATTCACCTTTCCAACATCCGTAGCACGCTTGCAATGCAACTGCTGGAGATGTGTGAATGTGATCTGATCTGTAAGATGGTTCTGATTATATTAATATTTGGGAGCAGTATTTTTTTTATTTTATTTTTTTCCACCTTTATTTAACCAGGTAAACCAGTTGAGAACAAGTTCTCATTTACAACTGCGACCTGGCCAAGATAAAGCAAAGCAGTGCGATAAAAACAACTACACAGAGTTACATATGGGGTAAAACAAAACAAAGTCAAAAAAATACAACAGAAAATACATATATATACAGTGTGTGCAAATTTAGCAAGTTATGAGGTAAGGCAATAAAATAGGCTATAGTGCAAAATAATTACAATTAGTATTAACACTGGAATGATAGATGTGCAAGAGATGATGTGCAAATAGAGATACTGGGGGTACAAATGAGCAAAATAAATAACAATATAGGGATGAGGTAGTTGGGCGGGGCTAATTTCAGATGGGCCGTGTACAGGTGCAGTGATCGGTAAGGTGCTCTGACAACTGATGCTTAAAGTTAGTGAGGGAGATAAGTGTCTCCAGCTTCAGAGATTTTTGCAATTTGTTCCAGTCATTGGCAGCAGAGAACTGGAAGGAATTGCGGCCAAAGGAGGTGTTGGCTTTGGGGATGACCAGTGAGATATACCCGCTGGAGCGGACTACGGTGGGTGTTGCTATAGTGACCGATGAGCTAAGATAAGGCGGATTTGCCTAGCATTGATTTATAGATGGCCTGGAGCCAGTGGGTTTGGCGACGAATATGTAGTGAGACCAGCCAACAAGAGCGTACAGGTCACAGTGGTGGTATTATATGGGCTTTGGAGACAAAACGGATGGCACTGTGATAGACTACATCCAATTTGCTGAGTAGAGTGTTGGAGGCTATTTTGTAAATGACATCGCCGAAGTCAAGGATCGGTGGGATAGTCAGTTTTACGAGGGCATGTTTGGCAGCATGAGTGAAGGAGGCTTTGTTGCGAAATAGGAACCGATTCTAGATTTAACATTGGATTGGAGATTCTTAATGTGAGTCTGGAAGGAGAGTTTACAGTCTAACCAGACACCTAGATATTTGTAGTTGTCCACATACTCTAAGTCAGACCATCGAGTAGTGATTCTAGTCAAGCAGCGTTCGGTTGAAGAGCATGCATTTAGTTTTACTAGTGTTTAAGAGCAGTTGGAGGCTACTGAATGAGTGTTGTATGGAATTGAAGCTCGTTTGGAGGTTTGTTAACACAGCGTCCAATGAAGGGCCAGATGTATACAAAAATGGTGTCGTCTGCGTAGAGGTGGATCTGAGAGTCACCAGCAGCAAGAGCGACGTCAGTGGTGATATACACAGGAGAAAAGAGTCGGCCCAAGAATTGAACCCTGTGGCACCCCCATAGAGACTGCCATAGGTCCAGACAACAGGCCCTCAATTTGACACATTGAACTCTATCTGAGAAGTAGTTGGTGAACCAGGCGAGGCAGTCATTTGAGAAACCAAGGCTATTTAGTCTGCCAATAAGAATGCGGTGGTTGACAGAGTCGAAAGCCTTGGCCAGGTCAATGAAAACGGCTGCACAGTACTGTCTATTATCGATCGCGGTTATAATATCGTTTAGGACCTTGAGTGTGGCTGAAGTGCACCCATGACCAGCTCGGAAACCGGATTGCATAGCGGAGAAGGTACGGTGGGATTCGAAATTTCGGTGATCTGTTTGTTGACTTGGCTTTCAAAAACTTTTGAAAGGCAGGGCAGGGATGGATATGGGTCTGTAACAGTTTGGATCTAGAGTGTCACCCCCTTTGAAGAGGGGGGATGACCGCGGCAGCTTTCAATCTCTGGGGATCTCAGACGTTACGAAAGAGAGGTTGAACAGGCTAGTAATAGGGGTTGCGACAATTTCGCGCGCTAGTTTTAGAAAGAAAGGGTCAGATTGTCTAGCCCAGATGATTTGTAGGGGGTCCAGATTTTGCAGCTCTTTTAGAACATCAGCTGTCTGGATTTGTGTGAAGGAGAAGCGGGGGGGCTGGGCAAGTTGCAGTGGAGGGTGCAGAGCTGGTGGCGGGGTAGTGGTAGCCAGGTGGAAAGCATGGCCAGCCGTAGCAAAATGCTTGTTGAAATTCTCGATTGTGTAGATTTATCGTGGTGATAGTGTTTCCTAGCCTCAGTGCAGTGGGCAGCTGGGAGGAAGTGCTCTTATTTTCCATGGACTTTACAGTGTCCCAAAACTTTTTGGAGTTAGTGCTACAGGATGCAATTTCTGTTTGAAAAAGTTAGCCTTTGCTTTCCTAACTGCTTGTGTATATTGGTTCCTAACTTCCCTGAAAAGTTGCATATCGCGGGGCTATTTGATGCTAATGCAGTCGCCACAGGATGTTTTGTGCTGGTCAAGGGCAGTCAAGTCTGAGGAGAACCGGGGGCTATATCTGTTCTTAGTTCTGTATTTTTTTGAATGGGGCATGTCTATTTAAGATTGAGAGGAAATTACTTTTAAAGAACAACCAGGCATCCTCTACTGACGGAATGAGATCTATATCCATCCAGGATACCTGGGCCAGGTCAATTAGGAAGGCCTGCTCGCTGAAGTGTTTTTGGGAGCGTTTGACAGTGATGAGGGGTGGTCGTTAGACCGCGGACCCGTTACGGACGCAGGCAATAAGGCAGTGATCGCTGTAGCAAGCGGCAACAGTGAGAGATTTATTTCTGGAAAGGTGGATTTTTAGAAGTAAAAGCTCAAACTGTTTGGGCACAGACCTGGATAGTATGATAGAGCTCTGCAGGCTATCTCTACAGTAGATTGCAACTCCACCCCCTTTGGCAGTTCTATCTAGACGGAAAATGTTATAGTTGGGGATGGAAATTTCAGAATTTTTGGTGGCCTTCCTAAGCCAGGATTCAGACACTGCTAGAACATCAGGGTTGGCGGACGCAGTGGCTAACGCAGTGAATAACTCAAACTTAGGAAGGAGGCTTCTGATATTTATGTGCAGAAAACCAATACTTTTACTGGTTACAGAAGTCAACAAATGATAGCTCCTGGGGATAGGAGTGATACTGGGGGCTGCAGGGCCTGGGTTAGCCTCTACATCACCAGAGGAACAGAGGGAGGACTAGAATAAGGATACGACTAAAGGCTTTAGAGAACTGGTCTTCTAGTGCGTTGTACATAGAATAAAGGGGCAGTTCTCGGGCGTTGTAGAAAAGATTCAGGGCATTATGTACAGAAAAGGATATGGAAGGATATGAGTACAGTTCAGGTAACCCTAAGCGTTGGGTAACAATGAAAGAGATAGCGTCATTGGAGGCATCGATTGAGCCGGGTCTCGGCGTTGTATGGGGGTGGAACAGAACTATATGAGGCAGTTTGAGAGGGACTAGGGGTTCTACAGTGAAATTGTATAACAAGAACTAACCCAAACAGCAATAGGCAAGGCATAATTGACATGGGAGAGAGGCATAAAGCAGTCACAGGTGTTATTAGAGAGAGCTAAGACAACAACTTGAAATAGCGATAACGTTTGGGCTAAGACTAAACAGAATAAACAGGACAGGGTACCGTGTAAAGGAACAGTCCAGCAGGCATCAGCTGTGCAGCTGAGTGATCATAAGGTCCAGTGAACAGCAATATGAGTCCGAGAGCAGTTCAAAGTGGTGCTTCAGAACAGCTAGCAGGGAGCACAGTTGTAGTTTGCGTGTGCTAGCGGGCCGGGCTGGCAGATGGATCTTCGTGGTCGTCGCAACTGGAAGCCTGATGAAACCACATCAGACTATTTCGTCGGCAAACCAGTCGTGTTGGATCGGCGGGGCTCAGTGTCAACACTAGGAGGTCCCGTCCGTTGACAGAGAGGTAGATAGCCGGGAGATGGGCCTGAGGCTAGCTCAAGGCTAACTGGTGCTTGCTATAGGGCAATGGTAATCAGCCAACAACAGGTTGCAGCTAGCTAGCTGGTTGTGATGATCCGCTGCTAGGGTCCAGTGATTCCGGCAGAAAGTCCAATAAGCTCTGGGTCGATAGCACGCTGGGTCGATAGCACGCTGTGCAGACTGGTCGACGAATTGTCCAGGCTAGAGCTAGAGCTGGCTGGTGGATAGTGTAGGCCACGGACAGTGGTGAAGACGCTACTTGTGACTAATAGCAGGTAGCCATTTAGTTGCGGCTACACTAGTATCAGCTTACGGTTCTTGATGAAAGTTATAAAGAAATAATAGAATCCTTTCCACGTTGGGTGAGGCGGGTTGCAGGAAAGTATATTTAGTTAAAGAATGAAAAGTAAAAATTGAGAGATATATACAAAATAGACAAAAAAAACAAGAAACGGGATATTTACACAAGGACGATGAAATAAAAGCGACCGCACTGCTACGCCATCTTGGATCTCCCAGTATAACAGTGAGTGGACATTGTCCCTTTCTCGTTATATTGGATCTTTGTCCAGCTACTGTGAAAAGTTGAGATGTGAGTAAAACCCTCCATAGTCTGCGTTGTTTTAATATTATACAGTGAGGGAAAAAAGTATTTGATCCCCTGCTGATTTTGTACGTTTGCCCACTGACAAAGACATTATTTTTTATTTCACCTTTATTTAACCAGGTAAACCAGTTGAGAACAAGTTCTCATTTACAACTGCGACCTGGCCAAGATAAAGCAAAGCAGTGCGATAAAAACAACAACACAGAGTTACATATGGGGTAAAACAAAACAAAGTCAAAAATACAACAGAAATACATATATTTCAGTCTATCATTTTAATGGTAGGTTTATTTGAACAGTGAGAGACAGAATAACAACAACAAAATCCAGAAAACGCATGTCAAAAATGTTATAAATTGATTTGCATTTTAATGAGGGAAATAAGTATTTGACCCCTCTGCAAAACATGACTTAGTACTTGGTGGCAAAACCCTTGTTGCCAATCACAGAGGTCAGACGTTTCTTGTAGTTGGCCACCAGGTTTGCACACATCTCAGGAGGGATTTTGTTCCACTCCTCTTTGCAGATGTTCTCCAAGTCATTAAGGTTTCGAGGCTGACGTTTGGCAACTCGAACCTTCAGCTCCCTCCACAGATGTTCTATGGGATTAAGGTCTGGAGACTGGCTAGCCACTCCAGGACCTTAATGTGCTTCTTCTTGAGCCACTCCTTTGTTGCCTTGGCCAGTGTGTTTTGGGTCATTGTCATGCTGGAATGCCCATCCACGACCCATTTTCAATGCTCCTGGCTGAGGGAAGGAGATTCTCACCCAAGATTTGACGGTATATGGCCCCGTCCATTGTCCCTTTGATGCAGTGAAGTTGTCCTGTCCCCAAGCCGGAAAACACCCCCCAAAGCATAATGTTTCCACCTCCATGTTTGACGGTGGGGATGGTGTTCTTGGGGTCATTGGCAGCATTCCTCCTCCTCCAAACACGGCGAGTTGAGTTGATGCCAAAGAGCTCGATTTTGGTCTCATCTGACCACAACACTTTCACCCTGTTCTCCTCTGAATCATTCAGATGTTCATTGGCAAACTTCAGACGGCCCTGTATATGTGCTTTCTTGAGCAGGAGGACCTTGCGTTCGCTGCAGGATTTCAGTCCTTCACGGCGTAGTGTGTTACCAATTGTTTTCTTGGTAACTATGGTCCCACCTGCCTTGAGATCATTGACAAGATCCTCCCGTGTAGTTCTGGGCTGATTCCTCACCGTTCTCATGATCATTGCAACTCCACAAGGTGAGATCTTGCATGGAGCCCCAGGCCGAGGGAGATTGACAGTTCTTTTGTGTTTCTTCCATTTGCGAATAATCGCACCAACTGTTGTCACCTTCTCACCAAGCTGCTTGGCGATGGTCTTGTAGCCCATTCCAGCCTTGTGTAGGTCTACAATCTTGTCCCTGACATCCTTGGAGAGCTCTTTGGTCTTGGCCATGGTGGAGAGTTTGGAATCTGATTGATTGAATGCTTCTGCGGACAGGTGTCTTTTATACAGGTAACAAGCTGAGATTAGGAGCACTCCCTTTAAGAGTGTGCTCCTAATCTCAGCTCGTTACCTGTATAAAAGACACCTGGGAGCCAGAAATCTTTCTGATTGAGAGGGGGTCAAATACTTATTTCCCTCATTCAAATGCAAATCAATTTATAACATTTTTGACATGCGTTCTTCTGGATTTTGTTGTTATCCTGTCTCTCTCTGTTCAAATAAACCTACCATTAAAATTATAGACTGATCATTTCTTTGTCAGTGGGCAAACGTACAAAATCAGCAGGGGATCAAATACTTTTTTCCCTCACTGTATTCCCACAGGAAGAAATGATGGTGCCTGTAAGTGTGACATAGCCTATTTAAAAGAAGTTGTTGTTTTGTTTAGAATTTGATTCAAATTATTCGTTCTCTTTTTAGGCCTTAACAATAATTAATTTAGTCTTGCTTATTGACAATGTTTGGCATGTCCATGCTCAGCCACAATGCAATTTACAGTAGGCCTAGCCCCTAGATCAGTGTGAATGCTATTGAAGCCATACAATTACTTAGAACAATGTGGACTGCAAATGGGTTGAAAGTAACGTCTTTAGCAAAGA
>NW_025537890.1:0-26013 GCF_020615455.1 Coregonus clupeaformis | reverse complement strand
CAGTGGGGAAAAGTGGCATTTAGTCAGCCACCAATTGTGCAAGTTCTCCCACTTAAAAAAGATGAGAGAGGCCTGTAATTTTCTATCATAGGTACACGTCAACTATGACAGACAAATTGAGAAAAAAATCCAGAAAATCCATTGTAGGATTTTTCATGAATTTATTTGCAAATTATGGTGGTCAAGTATTTGGTCACCTACAAACAAGCAAGATTTCTGGCTCACAGAACTTCAATTCCTTCTTTAAGAGGCCCTCTGTCCTCCACTTTCGTTACCTGTGGGCTAATGGCACCTGTTTGAACTTGTTATCAGCATAAAAGACACTGTCCACAACCTCAAACAGTCACACTCCAAACTTCACAATGGCCAAGACCAAAGAGCTGGGTCAAAGGGACCACCAAAAATAAAATTGTAGGACCTGCACCAGGCTGGAAAGACTGAATCTGCAATAGGTAAGCAGCTTGGTTTGAAGAAATCAACTGTTGGAGCAATTATTAGAAATGGAAGACATACAAGACCACTGATAATCTCCCTCGATCTGGGGCTCCACGCGAAGATCTCACCCCGTGGGGGTCAAAATGAAATCACAAGAACCCGTGAGCAAAAATCCCAGAAGTCACACGGGGGACCTAGTGAATGACCTGGCAGAGAGAACTGGAGCTAAAGTAACAAAGCCAAATCCATCAGTTAACACACTACGCCCAGGGACTCCAAATCCTGCAGTGCGACGTGTCCCCCTGTTAAGCCAGTACATGTCCAGGCCGGTCTGAAGTGCATTTGGATGATCCAGAAGAGGATTGGGAGAATGTCATTGGTCAGAGGTAAACCAAAATATAACTTTTTGGTGAAAACTCAACCATCATGTTTGGAGGACGAAGAATGCTGGAGTGCATCAAGAACACCATCCTACCTTGAAGACATGGGGTTGGAAACATCATGTTTGGGGCTGTTCCTCTTGCAAAGGGACCAGACGACTGATCCGTGTAAAGGAAAGAATGAAATGGGGCCATGTTCGTGAGATTTTGCATTGAAACCACTCCTTCCCATCAGCAAGTTGCATGAAGATGTAGAAAGCGTGGCTGGGTCTTTCAGCATGACAATGATCCCAAACACACACCGCCCGCCAGGCAACGAAGGGAGTGGCGTGCAGAAGCTATTTCAAGGTCCTGAGTGGCCTAGCCAGTCTCCAGATCTCAACCCATAAGGAAAATCTTTGGAGGGAGTTGAAAGTCTGTGTTGCCCAGGAACTCCAGCCCCAAACATCACTGCTCTAGAGGAGATCTCAAGGAGGAATGGGCCAAAATACCCAGCAACAGTGTGTGTGAAAACCTTGAGAAGACTTACAGAAAACGTTTGACCTGTGTCAGCTATAACAAAGGGTATATAACAAAGTATTGAGAAACTTTTGTATTGACCAAATACTTATTTTCCACCATCATATGCCAATAAATTCAACTAAAAATCCTACAATGTGATTTTCTGGATGCACCTTTTTCTCATTTTGTCTGTCATAGTTGACTGTTGTACCTCATGAAAATTACAGGCCTCTCTCCATCTTTAGAGTACTGGTACTTGGTGTTGGCTGACTAAATCCCCACTGTATCTATCTTTTTACTGTTCATTTGTTTTCACAGTGTGGACCAACTGAGGTCCCCAGTACCCAATGCTTTGGTACGAATACTGTACCGTTACACCCCCTAGTGTTACCCGTCTCATCCACTCAACTTTCACCTGTCATTCCAACACACACACACACACACACACACACACACACACACACACACACACACACACACACACACACACACACAGACCTTACGTAACACCAGTCCAATGACTCATGGTTTTCCCATATAGCTTTATTAGCAATGATAGCCTCTGTGACCCGGCACTGGTATTTGTGTGTGTGCAACTCTGTGTGTGTGTGCGTGTGTTTACACTCTGTGTGTGTGTGTGTGTGTGTATGTTTGAATCTGCCATCTCTCCTATTTCAGCCCAGGTGGTGAGGCTTGCATTTTGTGCCCAGGGTTTGTTGGGTGTTGAGCTCTGGGCTCACACACACACACACTCATTCTCACACACACACACACACACACACACACACACACAGCCACACACACACACACACACACACACACACACACACACACACACACAGTCTGAATGGCCATGGATGGATATGCTGTGTTTAGGCTTTTTACACTCCTGTTGTGGTGTGCATGTTATTCAGGAAAATGGGGTTTAAGAAATGTGTGTGTGTGTGTGTGTGTGCGTTTGTACGTGTTTGCACAAATTTGCAGTAATTGCATGTATGCATCTGCAAACTCATGACTAGACCTTTGAACTGTTGTTCCCATGGTACTATGCGGTGGCATCTCAGCAGTTTTACCATACGTGTATGTGTGTGTGTGTGTGTGTCCACTGTCACGACAGTCCGAAAGTACCATTGAGGCTATCAGGAGTCAACTGTAGGCCTATACCAGGTTAGTATTCATCAGGGTACACCATTTTGCAACAGAAAACAAAAACAAACGTTTCTTTTATTGGACAAGTTCAGGTAGTCCCTCGTTTCAGTCTGTTTTCTTCTCTTTGGTTGGGCGGTATCCAGGGATATACGGTATTACGTAGAGCACACAGTAGAGCACACAAGGGATATTGTTTTTAAACGCAGCAAGATATTTCTTATGCGTTTTATCTTTTACCTGCGTGAAAAATAAGAATTCTGCATTATCACGACACCCAAGTTTAACTTGCTAGTTATCTAAGTAAGTGGCTGGAATTAATAAGGTGACGGGGCATCATATTGTGTTAGCTTTCTGCTGTGTTTGAGAAGTCAAAGCCCTCTGGATGAGTTATCTGTACAGGTACCACTGCAGCTCGATTTTCTTGCGTTTTCTCCTCTTCATTCTGGGCCCGTCTGCCTCCTCTTCTCTGAGCAGAGCAGGCAGGCCAGTGCCCTAGCGACTCCAGACTCCACACAGACTCAGCGTGTACACAGCTAATGTTCTTCCTTCAGACAAGCATGAAAACTTTGTTCATTTGCACAATGTCTCTCATTCACATTCGGTAGCTCCTACTCTATATATGTATAACTTTATGAGCTGGATTGCCTGTCTTTGCAATTAGTTTATTTTCGTTTGCGCTCGTTAGCATATTTAGCTAGCAACCTCTATGGAAATCCTCTATTATTTATGGTAATTTTGTTAGCATTCTGGTAATAGACGCCCAATGTGCTTTTCCCCCTCCGTTTTTGGCGCCCCCTTGTGTACCAAGCCGATAATACAGTAAATCCTGGGATGAGAGAAGGATGGTATGACGAAATGAAAATCTGGATACCGCCCAACAGTAATACCAGGTTATTTCGAAATACCCCGGAATATGGTACAGTGGGGGAAAAAAGTATTTAGTCAGCCACCAATTGTGCAAGTTCTCCCACTTAAAAAGATGAGAGAGACCTGTAATTTTCATCATAGGTACACGTCAACTATGACAGACAAAATGAGAAAAAAAAATCCAGAAAATCACATTGTAGGATTTTTTATGAATTTATTTGCAAATTATGGTGGAAAATAAGTATTTGGTCAATAACAAAAGTTTCTCAATACTTTGTTATATACCCTTGTTGGCAATGACACAGGTCAAACGTTTTCTGTAAGTCTTCACAAGGTTTTCACACACTATTGCTGGTATTTTGGCCTCATTCCTCCATGCAGATCTCCTCTAGAGCAGTGATGTTTTGGGGCTGTCGCTAGCAACACAGACTTTCAACTCCCTCCAAAGATTTTCTATGGGGTTGAGATCTGAGACTGGCTAGGCCACTCCAGGACCTTGAAATGCATTCTTACGAAGCCACTCCCGTTGCCCGGGCGGTGTGTTTGGGATCATTGTCATGCTGAAAGACCCAGCCACGTTTCATCTTCAATGTCCTTGCTGATGGAAGGAGAAGTTTTCACTCAAAATCTCACGATACATGGCCCCATTCATTCTTTCCTTTACACGGATCAGTCATCCTGGTCCCTTTGCAGAAAAAACAGCCCCAAAGCATGATGTTTCCACCCCCCATGCTTCACAGTAGGTATGGTGTTCTTTGGATGCAACTCAGCATTCTTTGTCCTCCAAACACGACAAGTTGAGTTTTTATCAGAAAGTTCTATTTTGGTTTCATCTGACCATATGACATTCTCCCAATCCTCTTCTGGATCATCCAAATGCACTCTAGCAAACTTCAGACGGGCCTGGACATGTACTGGCTTAAGCAGGGGGACACGTCTGGCACTGCAGGATTTGAGTCCTTGGCGGCGTAGTGTGTTACTGATGGTAGGCTTTTACTTGGTCCCAGCTCTCTGCAGGTCATTCCACTAGGTCCCCCGTGTGATTCTGGGTTTTTGCTCACCCGTTCTTATGATTATTTTGACCCCACGGGTGAGATCTTTGCGTGGAGCCCCAGATCGAGGGAGATTATCAGTGGTCTTGTATGTCTTCCATTTCCTAATAATTGCTCCCACAGTTGATTTCTTCAAACCAAGCTGCTTACCTATTGCAGATTCAGTCTTCCCAGCCTGGTGCAGGTCTACAATTTTGTTTCTGGTGTCCTTTGACAGCGCTCTTTGGTCTTGGTCATAGTGGAGTTTGGAGTGTGACTGTTTGAGGTTGCTGGACAGGTGTCTTTTATACTGATAACAAGTTCAAACAGGTGCATTAATACAGGTAACGAGTGGAGGACAGAGGAGCCTCTTAAAGAATAAGTTACAGGTCTGTGAGAGCCAGAAATCTTGCTTGTTTGTAGGTGACCAAATACTTATTTTCCACCATAATTTGCAAATAAATTCATAAAAAATCCTACAATGTGATTTTCTGGATTTTTTTCCCTCAATTTGTCTGTCATAGTTGACGTGTACCTATGATGAAAATTACAGGCCTCTCTCATCTTTTTAAGTGGGAGAACTTGCACAATTGGTGGCTGACTAAATACTTATTTTCCCCACTGTATATACAGTATACCGACCAACCCTAGTGCCTAATGAATATGATCCAGTATAACAGGATGTATTGTATTTTTGATACATGGAGTGTGTGTGTCCCAGTGTGTCCCAACATGGAGTTGTTTAGCCCTCCTCCTCCTGTCCTCTGATTGGTTTACAGCCCGCTCTCACTGAGGGGTCAAGGGTCAGCTGTAATCGCAGGGCGATGGTGGTCCTGCTTTCCAGGCATAGACATGTTTATACACCACCCACTACTCTCTCTCTCTCTCTCTCTCTCTCTCTCTCTCTCTCTCTCTCTCTCTCTCTCTCTCTCTCTCTCTCTCTCTCTCTCTCTCTCTCTCTCTCTCTCTCTCTGTGTCCGCGCGCGTGTGCGTGCATCTGTGTGCGTGTGGGTTCCTCCATTCACCTGGCCTCTCGCTCACAAGAAGACGTGAGGGAGATGAAGGGAGGAGAAAGGAAGAGCAAGAAGGAAGGAAAAGAGAGTGAAAGTGGTAAGACATCAGTAAAGGGGGGGGGAGAGAGCTAGAGAGACAGATAACTAGATAACTAGAGAGCTAGAGAGCAGGAGAGCTAGAGAGACATAGAGAGAGAGCTAGCTGAGAGACAGAGAGCTAGAGAGACAGAGCGCTAGAGAGAGCTAGAGAGACAGAGAACTAGCTAGAGAGACAGAGAGCTAGAGAGACAGAGAGACAGAGAGACAGTGAGACAGAGAGACAGAGAGAGCTAGAGAGACAGAGACAGAGAGAGCTAGAGAGACAGAGAGCTAGAGAGACAGAGAGCTAGAGAGACAGAGAGCTAGAGAGACAGAGAGACAGAGAGACAGAGAGCTAGAGAGACAGAGAGCTAGAGAGACAGAGAGCTAGAGAGACAGAGAGCTAGAGAGACAGAGAGCTAGAGAGACAGAGAGCTAGAGAGACAGAGAGACAGAGAGCTAGAGAGACAGAGAGACAGAGAGAGCTAGAGAGACAGAGAGCTAGAGACAGAGACAGAGAGAGCTAGAGAGACAGAGAGCTAGAGAGACAGAGAGACAGAGAGAGCTAGAGAGACAGATAGACAGAGAGAGCTAGAGAGACAGAGAGCTAGAGAGACAGAGAGCTAGAGAGACAGAGAGACAGAGAGAGCTAGAGAGACAGAGAGCTAGAGAGACAGAGAGACAGAGAGCTAGAGAGACAGAGAGCTAGAGAGACAGAGCTAGAGAGACAGAGAGAGCTAGAGAGACAGAGAGCTAGAGAGACAGAGAGCTAGAGAGACAGAGAGCTAGAGAGACAGAGAGACAGAGAGCTAGAGAGACAGAGAGACAGAGAGCTAGAGAGACAGAGAGCTAGAGAGACAGAGAGACAGAGAGCTAGAGAGACAGAGAGAGCTAGAGAGACAAAGAGACAGAGAGAGCTAGAGAGCTAGAGAGACAGAGAGAGCTAGAGAGACAGAGAGAGCTAGAGAGACAGAGACAGAGACAGAGAGACAGAGACAGAGAGACAGAGAGACAAAGAGAGCGAGAGAGTCTAAAACGACAGTGAGAGTTGTATAACCCCTCTAATCTCCAACCTCACCGGGAGAGTTCCAATAAGGGAAAAGGAGAGAGAGATGAGATCCAGCTGTAGTGTACTGCTCCACTAGGCCGTTTGTGCGTCCCAAATGGCACCTTATTCCCTATATAGTGCAATACGTTTGGCCAGAGCCCGTAAAAGTAGTGCACTAAGTAGGGAATAGGGTGCCATTTGGGATGCAGACTTAGAGTAGCTTAACTGCAGCTGTAGGATGATAGTGATTTAGCAGTACATGGGGATAAGTTACCTGTAGCTAGCTTTAGCTCATTTCACCTCTAGAATATTGTTCTAGCCTGATTGTAGCCATGATATTGTACTGGGCTCAGACAGGTCCAGTGTCTTCTTCCCACTACTATATGTTGGTCAGTCATGTCCAGTCATAGTCGTGTGTGTTTGTGTGTGTGAGGTCAATAATATACTGAACTAGTGTAGTGCAGTAAGTCAATAATAAACTGAACTAGTGTAGTGCAGTATAATGTCAATTATATAATCTCTCTCTCTTCTCTCTCTCTCTCTCTCTCTCTCTCTCTCTCTCTCTCTCTCTCTCTCTCTCTCTCTCTCTCTATCTCTCTTGGTCTCTCTCTCTATCTCTCTCGGTCTCTCTCGGTCTCTCTCTCTCTCTCTCTCTCTCTCTCTCTCTCTCTCTCTCTCTCTCTCTCTCTACTCTCTCTCTCTCTCCCTCTCTCTCTCTCTCTCTCTCTCTCTCTCTCTCTCTATCTCTCTCGGTCTCTCTCTCTCTCTCTTTCGCTCTCTCTCGGTCTCTCCCTCGGTCTCTTCCTCCTAAGAAGTATCAAATCAAATCAAATCAAATCAAATTTTATTGGTCACATGCGCCGAATACAACAGGTGCAGACATTACAGTGAAATGCTTACTTACAGCCCTTAACCAACAGTGCATTTATTTTAAACAAAAAGTAAGAACAAAACAACAACAAAAAAGTGTTGAGAAAAAAGAGCAGAAGTAAAAATTAAGTGACAGTAGGGGAGGCTATATATACAATAGAATAAAGTGACAGTAGGGAGGCTATATATACAGGGGGTACCGGTTGCATAGTCAATGTGCGGGGGCACCGCTAGTTGAGGTAGTTGAGGTAATATGTACATGTGGGTAGAGTTAAAGTGACTATGCATAAATACTTAGCAGAGTAGCAGCAGCGTAAAAAGTATGGGGTGGGGGGGCAGTGCAAATAGTCCGGGTAGCCATGATTAGCTGTTCAGGAGTCTTATGGCTTGGGGGTAGAAGCTGTTGAGAAGTCTTTTGGACCTAGACTTGGCAGAGTGAGTATTCTAGTCAGGTCAGAGTGTGTGCCGGTACAGATACTGGAGGCCAACCCTGTTCTATCAGATCCCAGCCATACAGCACACACACTGCAGAGAGACAACATGGTAGATTAATAAGACACACACACAGTGTGCGTCTGAAATGACACTCCATTCCCTGGACTATTGGTGTGTGTGTGTGTGTGTGTGTGTGTGTGTTTGGCTGTGTGTGTCTACTTTTTCTACATATCCAATAGACTGTCATATGGCTTGTTTCTAAAGGGATTATGTTGACAATTAATATTCTGTGAATTATATCACCACATAAAACCCATCGCCATGAAATCAGTGGTTGGCCCAGTTTCCTAATAAAACGATTAATCATGTATCCTTAATTCAGACGGCAGACAAGCATAGACATGTTATCCAAGAACTATCTACTCCAGTTTCTATCCAAGCTATTTCTCTCTGCGGTCGCTTCATGTGACTACACTTCCTGCTGAGCACCAGTGTTAAAGGTCCCCCCTGTGTGTTGATCCAGCTGGGTAGAGTGGTCCATATAGGACATGAATGGGCAACCGGCCGGCCTGCGGATCAATTACCAAAAATTAATCCATATTTTTTTCAATTTTTTTTTACTTGGCCGGGGTCTCAACTCACTGTTGAGAGTTAGAATAGTAGAATACACAAGGTGCAATTTCGATAATTTTTTCTAAATCATCGTTGTATTACCGACCAGGGGTCACTGATATCATATTTTTCTCTCCGCCCCATGGCAAAATGAGTAGAATTGCAGGAAATGAACTCAAAACGTTTCTCTCTGCTGTCAAGAAGGGGGCCACTAAAATGTTTTGCTCTGGAAGGGTGGGGGGAGGAGGGGGCAAAAGTGGTGTGTGTCTACCTCTATGGGAGGCTCAGAGAGTGTGTGTCTGTCTGTGTGTGTGTTTGTCTGTGTGTGTCGGTGTGTGTCTGTGTGTGCGTGTGTGTGCGTGTGTGAGGGGCGGTGGGCAGGGATTGGCCTGATAATTCACTTCCTGGGGTCAAAGGTCAGACTCATTCTCTACAGTCTAGACACACGCTATCAGAGGAGAAGAGTGGATTGTATCTAATGCTGAGAGAAGTGGAGAGTGTGTCTTTCTCTAGCAGCTGTTTAAAGACTTTGTTGTGGGACAGTGGAATGTGTGAGTGAGAAGCAGTTGGTTATCGCTGGCACTGCTGTGTGTGTGTGTGTATGTGTGTGTCTGCGTTTTTGCATGCGTGGCCATGCACACGTGAGTGTGTGTGTAGAAACTGGCTGTAGTGCAGGCTCTGGGGTAGAGTGTGTGTTAAATGGTTGGTGTAAATAAAACAGGCAGAGCACGGCCCGGGGAGCTGCTTAAAAACCATGAGCATCGCTAGCACAGATTTATATGGCTGGGGCTGGAGTGTGTGTGTGTGTTGGTGTGATCTGATCAATGAATACAGACACAAACACACACATTTAGATGCTTCATTGTGGCTCCAAATGAAGTATCTACAGCGTTTGTCGCAGTACCTGTGTCTATTTGATGTTGTTATAGAGAATCCTAAATGAATATATTGTTTATTGTTGTCACTAATTTCAAAGTTATCATGGCATCAAAGAAAGCTGTCTAGCTCTCTGTCTCCTAGTAGCCTAGAAATAATAGTTCATTAACTTAGAGGTTTACTGCTGGAGGGAGAGGGAGGGAGGAGGGGCTGAGATGGAGAGAGAGAGTGAGGAGAGAGGGGGGTGAGAGGGGAGAGAGAGGGAGAGGGAGAAGGAGAGAGAGAGGAGAGAGCAAGAGAGAGAGAGAGGCGAAGAGAGAGAGGAGGGAGCGAGAGAGAGCGAAGAAAGAGAGAGCGAAGAGAGGGAGAGAGCGAAGAGAGAGAGAGAGCGAAGAGAGAGAGAGGGAGGGAGCGAGAGATAGCGAAGAAAGAGAGAGCGATAGAGAGAACGAGAGAGAGCGAAGAAAGAGAGAGCGATAGAGAGAACGAGAGAGAGAAGAGAGAAAAGAAACAGAGCCTGTAGCCACAACCTCTTTCCCAAGGATTTCCCACAGTCCAGCTAGGAGTGGGGGGAGGGAATGTGTGTGTGTGTGTTTATGTGTGTGTGTTTGTGTGTGTGTGTGTGTGTGTGGCATCATGAAAAGGGTGAACTCATGAGACGGGGAGGAACATTCAGTAAGACAACACACACACCAACCAAGGTTGCCATGCAGGACTTTCCTGCCCCTATGTTTGGAGTGAAGAGTTGTATGAGCAGTCCTAGGGTTAATGATGAAGGGCATAGAGGGATAGTGTCTGAAATGACTACGGTCAGTTAAACATGTTAGAAAACCAAAGCCTGTAACAACAGTCACTCTGTATTCTGTTGTTATGTCCCTTGGGTCATGGTAAGTGAGGAGTGTGTGTACGTGTGTGTTTGAGAGGGAGAGAGTGTGAGTGTGTGTTTTTCATGCTTGTGTGCATCTGTTTGTGTGTGTTTCCCCCTTTTTTTTCAGCAGTGGTGGCAAGGGTAGCGTTAGCGCAATGACATGCTAGCTGTTCCCATAGACATCCAGTCATTGAGCTAACGCTAGATAGAAACTTCCTTCAAAATGCATGTGAAGACATAAAATGGTATCCATGATTTCATCTGACTAGTGGAGTAGAAAAAGGGCTTAATTGCCCAAATCTTGCACTATCCATTTCAAAGGGCATATCTGTAGAAATCTATATTGAAATGTATTTTTACAACATCTTTTTTAGAGGGACACACTGGTGTGTGTGTGTGTATGTAGTGTGAGTGAGGGACAGTGTGTAGGTCAATGTGACGCATAACGTCACTCTAAACATCCTCCAACACTCTCTGGATCTCCCTACTGACAGCTCCTGTTAGTGAAAGAGACAGAGGGAGAGGAAGAGAGGAAGAGGGGGAGGGGGAGAGGAAGGTGGAATAAGAGAGAGGGGCGGGATGGATGGACAGAGGGGGACAGAGGGGAGAGAGAGAGAGAGAGGGGGAGAGAGGGGGAGATAAAGAGAGAGAGAGAGAGAGAGAGAGAGAGAGAGAGAGAGAGAGAAGAAAGGAGGGATGAACCGTCATTGTAAATAAGAATTTGTTCTTAACTGACTTGCCTAGTTAAATAAAGGTTAAATAAAATAAAATAAAAAACAGAGGGAGAGAGGGAGCGTGGCTCCCAGGACTGTATTGCCCTCTAATATGGCCCCACAACTGAGTGAGGCCCACAAGAGGAAGGAGAGAGAGGAGGGAGGAGGGAGGGAGGAGGGAGGGAGAGGGTGTTGGAGGGAGGGAGCAGGGAAGGAGAGTGGGATAGGGCGGCCTCATCCTCCGTTCCATCACTGTGTCCTAATATGGAGGCATCTGAAACCACACAGACCTAGTTCTCAAGGAGAGAGAGAGAGAGAGAGAGAGAGAGAGAGAGAGAGAGAGAGAGAGAGAGAGAGAGAGAGAGAGAGAGAGAGAGAGAGAGAGAGAGAGAGAGAGAGAGAGAGAGAGAGAGAGAGAGAGAGAGAGTTATACAGATATTGTTGGTATACTTTAGTTAGATGTTCTTGTTGGCTATATATTTACTAAATGTTGGACGTGGGTTTCACACGCACACACACATTTCCCCCACACACACATTTCATTGGCTGCGTCTGGGACCAGAGCAGACCGTGTGACCTCGAAGTCGCTGTAGATGATTTTGATCATGTGGGTCTGCCGCTGAGAGGTCAAGGGTCAGTGTCAGGGGTCAGGTGACAGGAAGTGGTGAAGTCCAGACCAGGATGCTCCGGGATTCTCTCTAAAACCCACTGTCTTTATATTCCCTCGCTGCTGGAACGCAATAAAGTGAAAACTTTGGCTCTCAAAAAGATGGATGACTTAATGGAGTGTAGTAATTATTGAAAAGTCAAAGCTCTTGGCAATGTAATGTAGGTGACTTATACAATATATTAATGAATAAATTGTAAAAAGTCATTTTAACCCTTGCTCTCCACTACAGAGCAGTAAATGTTTATAACCCAAGTGTATGATTCACAGGAGGCTGCTGAGGGAGAACGGCTTTGTTAATAATATGCAAGTCAATCTCTCATGGCTCAAAGTGGAGGAGAGATTCACTTCATCACTACTTGTTTTTGTAAGAAGCGTTGACAAGCTGAATGTACTGCGCTGTCTGTTAAACTACTAGCACACAGCTCGACACCCATGCATACCCCACAAGACATGCCACCAGAGGTCTCTTCACAATTCCCAAGTCCAGAACAGACTATGGGAGGCGCACAGTACTACATAGAGCCATGACTACATGGAACTCTATTCCACATCAGATAATTGATGCAAGCAGTAGAATCAGATTTCAAAAACAGGTAGAAATACAACTTATGGAACAGCGGGGACTGTGAAGAGATACACAGGTACAGACACGCATACGCACACAAGCGCTAGCACACGCACTCTACACACACATACATTGTAATATTGTTGTATGGTTGTATTATACATTTTGTATTGTAGATATGTAGAGGTGTAATAATGTAATATGATGTAATATGATGTACTGTTTTATATTTTGTTTTATATGTAATGTAAGTGCCTTAATGTGTTTGGACCCCAGGAAGAGTAGCTGCTGCCTTGGCAACAGCTAATGGGGATCCCTAATAAATACAAATACAAACGGCTCATAATAATGGCTGGAACAGAGCAAATGAAATGGCATCAAACACATGTGTACCATTCCACTTATTCCGCTCCAGCCATTACCACAAGCCCATTCTCCCCAATTAAGGTGTCACCAACCTCCTGTGGTATGATTTCACCGCTGTTCCGTTCACCCTATACTGGTCTATAGGTTAAGTTCCCACTGTCCAGTGGTTGTTGTGTAGTATTGGACACCTGTAGGGTGTGGGTGTGTTTCCGGTCTGTTTGGATTCAAAGCGAGAGGAATGGACTGGGCTGTGGTGTAGACGGAGTTATGGTGTACATGTGGAATGTCACACACACACACCCCGCTCACACACATACGCTCACATACACACACCCCGCTCACACACATACGCTCACATATACACACCCCGCTCACACACAACGCTCACATATACACACCCCGCTCACACACATACGCTCACATATACACACCCCGCTCACCTAAATACACTCACACACACACACCCCGCTCACACACATACGCTCACATATACACACCCCGCTCACACACATACGCTCACATATCACACACCCCGCTCACACACATACGCTCACATATACACACCCCGCTACACACATACACTCACATTACACACCCCGCACACACATACGCTCACATATACACACACCCGCTCACACACATACGCTCACATATACACACCCCGCTCACACACATACACTCACATATACACACCCCGCTCACACACATACGCTCACATATACACACCCCGCTCACACACATACGCTCACATATACACCCCGCCACACACATACGCTCACATATACACACCCCGCTCACACACATACGCTCACATACACACCCCGCTCACATAAACACTCACATATACACACCCGCTCACACACATACGCTCACATATACACACCCCGCCACACACACACTCCACATATACACACCCCGCCACACACATACGCTCACATACACACCCCGCTCACACACATACGCCACATATACACACCCCGCCACACACATACGCTCACATATCACACCCCGCTCACATAAATACACTCACATACACACACCCCGCTCACACACATACGCTCACATATACACACCCCGCTCACATAAATACACTCACATATACACACCCCGCTCACACACATACGCTCACATAACACACCCCGCTCACACACATCGCCACATACTACACACCCCGCTCACACACATACGCTCACATATACACCCCCGCTCACACACATACGCTCACACACACACACACCCGCTCACACACTACGCTCACATATACACACCCCGCTCCAGCACACATACGCTCACATATACACACCCCGCTCACACACATACGCTCACATATACACACCCCGCTCACATAAATACACTCACATATACACACCCCGCTCACACACATACGCTCACACACACACACCCCGCTCACACACATACGCTCACATATACACACCCCGCTCACATAAATACACTCACATATACACACCCCGACAGACTGACAAGGAGGTAGGAGTGGTACTCTCTTCCGCTCTTGTCTCATTCATACGCTCTCATTCATTCATTCATTTATTCCATCATTCATTCTTTCATTAATTCATTAATTAATTCATTCATTTATTCCATCATTCATTCTTTCATGAATTAATTAATTAATTCATTCATTCCTTTATTCCATCATTCATTTTTCCCATCATTCATTCATTCATTCATTAATTAATTTACTCCATCATTCATTAATTCATTTATTTATTCATTCATTTATTTATTTATTATTATTATAATTATATTATTATTTATTTATTTATTCCATCATTCATTCATTCATTCATTCATTTATTCCATCATTAATTAATTAATTAATTTATTCCATCATTAATTTATTCCATCATCATTCATTCCATCATTTATTCATCCATTCATTCATTCATTCATTCCATCATTCGTTCATTCATACACACTTTCCTGTGTTCCAACCTTCTATTTGATAATGTTTCAGTCTTTATCACTCTTTTAACTATTCTTATTTGCACTCCCTCCATCTCTCCATCTGTCTTTCTCTCTTGAACTAGTCCAATGTCTTTCATTTTCTCGCTCTCCCTCTTCTTCCTGATGACGTGTGTGTGTGTGCTTGCATGCATCCGTGTGTGTCAGGGTTTCCGTTAGCCGGGAATAGCTGGCTTTTGGGCGTTTTTTTTTGTTGAAAAGCCGATAAAATTGGTGCCGCCAATTGCCTGGGAGAAGAAGAAGAAATCCCTTAGTGAAGTAATGCTTTTTAGCCTCTTCATTGGTGGAAATACCAGTCCATGGAAACTGGTCATGCTTATCGGTTAATAGGTTAATATGCATAATTTAGTGGAATTACATTGCTGTGTGTATACAGTATATTTGTTATGTATCTAATTTATCACACTCGTACGACATACAGATACAGAGCCTTTGAGCAGAAAATCTGTCAGACAGCATGAAAGCTGCTGCTACAGCATCTCAAACAGCATAACATAGGCAACGGAAGCCAGGCTTCATTAGTGCATCACACACCACTTTGTAATGAGCTGGAGGCAGGACACATTTTGAAAACATATACTTAATTGTTTGAAACCTGAACGTTTTAATACAGTGGGGGAAAAAAGTATTTAGTCAGCCACCAATTGTGCAAGTTCTCCCACTTAAAAAGATTAGAGAGGCCTGTAATTTTCATCATAGGTACACGTCAACTATGACAGACAAATTGAGAAAAGAAAATCCAGAAAATCACATTGTAGGATTTTTAATGAATTTATTTGCAAATTATGGTGGAAAATAAGTATTTGGTCACCTACAAACAAGCAAGATTTCTGGCTCTCACAGACCTGTAACTTCTTCTTTAAGAGGCTCCTCTGTCCTCCACTCGTTACCTGTATTAATGGCACCTGTTTGAACTTGTTATCAGTATAAACAACACCTGTCCACAACCTCAAACAGTCACACTCCAAACTCCACTATGGCCAAGACCAAAGAGCTGTCAAAGGACACCAGAAACAAAATTGTAGACCTGCACCAGGCTGGGAAGACTGAATCTGCAATAGGTAAGCAGCTTGGTTTGAAGAAATCAACTGTGGGAGCAATTATTAGGAAATGGAAGACATACAAGACCACTGATAATCTCCCCTCGATCTGGGGCTCCACGCAAGATCTCACCCCGTGGGGACAAAATGATCACAAGAACGGTGAGCAAAAATCCCAGAACCACACGGGGGGACCTAGTGAATGACCTGCAGAGAGCTGGGACCAAAGTAACAAAGCCTACCATCAGTAACACTACGCCGCCAGGGACTCAAATCCTGCAGTGCGAGACGTGTCCCCCTGCTTAAGCCAGTACATGTCCAGGCCCGTCTGAAGTTTGCTAGAGTGCATTTGGATGATCCAGAAGAGGATTGGGAGAATGTCATATGGTCAGATGAAACCAAAATATAACTTTTTGGTAAAAAAACTCAACTCGTCGTGTTTGGAGGACAAAGAATGCTGAGTTGCATCCAAAGAACACCATACCTACTGTGAAGCATGGGGGTGGGAAACATCATGCTTTGGGGCTGTTTTTTCTGCAAAGGGACCAGGACGACTGATCCGTGTAAAGGAAAGAATGAATGGGGCCATGTATCGTGAAATTTTGAGTGAAAACCTCCTTCCATCAGCAAGGGCATTGAAGATGAAACGTGGCTGGGTCTTTCAGCATGACAATGATCCCAAACACACCGCCCGGGCAATGAAGGAGTGGCTTCGTAAGAAGCATTTCAAGGTCCTGGAGTGGCCTAGCCAGTCTCCAGATCTCAACCCCATAGAAAATCTTTGGAGGGAGTTGAAAGTCTGTGTTGCCCAGCGACAGCCCCAAAACATCACTGCTCTAGAGGAGATCTGCATGTGAGGAATGGGCCAAAATACCAGCAACAGTGTGTGAAAACCTTGTGAAGACTTACAGAAAACGTTTGACCTGTGTCATTGCCCAACAAAGGGTATATAACAAAGTATTGAGAAACTTTTGTTATTGACCAAATACTTATTTTCCACCATAATTTGCAAATAAATTCATTAAAAATCCTACAATGTGATTTTCTGGGAAAAAAAATCTCATTTTGTCTGTCATAGTTGACGTGTACCTATGATGAAAATTACAGGCCTCTCTCATATTTTTAAGTGGGAGAACTTGCACAATTGGTGGCTGACTAAATACATTTTTTCCCCACTGTACATATTATGAGGCATGTCATACCTTGCTTCAAAGTACACTACATGACCAAAAGTATCTGGACACCTGCTCGTCGAACATCTCATTCCAAAATCATGGGCATTAATATGGAGTTGGTCCCCTTTTGCTTCTATAACAGCCTCCACTCTTCTGGCAAGGCTTTCCACTAGATGTTGGAACATTGCTGCGGGGACTTGCTTCCATTCAGCCACAAGAGCAGTGGTGAGGTTGGGCACTGATGTTGGGCGATTAGGCCTGGCTTGCAGTCGGCGTTACAATTCATCCCAAAGGTGTTTGATGGGGTTGAAGTCAGGGCTCTGTGCAGGCCAGTCAAGTTCTTCCACACTGATCTCAACAAACCATTTCTGTATGGACCTCGCTTTGTGTACTAGGGCATTGTCATGCTGAAACAGGAAAGGGCCTTCCCCCAAACTGTTGGAAGCAAAGAATCGTCTAGAATGTCATTGTATGCTGAAGCGTTATTTCCCTTCACTGGAACTAAGGGGCCTAGCCTGAACCATGAAAAACAGCCCCAGACCATTATTCCTCCTCTACCTAACTTTACAGTTGGCACTATGCATTGGGGCAGGTAGCGTTCTCCTGGCATCCGCCAAACCCAGATTAGTTTGTCGTACTGACTGCCAGATGGGGAGGCGTGATTCATCACTCCAGAGAACGCGTTTCCACTGCTCCAGAGTCCAATGGCAGCGAGCTTTACACAACTCCAGCCAACGCTTGGCATTGCGCATGGTGATCTTAGGCTTGTGGGCGGCTACTGGCCATGGAAACCCATTTCATGAAGCTCCTGACGAACAGTTATTGTGCTGACGTTGCTTCCAGAGGCCGTTTGGAACTCGTAGTGAGTGTTGCAACCGAGGACAGATGATTTTTACGCGCTATGCGCTTCTGCATTTGGCGGTACCGTTCTGTGAGCTTGTGTGGCCTACCACTTCACGGCTGAGTCGTTGTTGCTCCTAGACGTTTCCACTTCTAAATAATAACACTTACAGTTGACCGGGGCAGCTCTAGCAGGGCAGAAATTTTACGAACTGACTTGTTGGAAAGGTTGCATCCTATGATGGTGCCATGTTGAAAGTCACTGAGCTCTTCAGTAATGCCATTCTACTGCCAATGTTTGTCTATGGAGATTGCAGGGATGTGTGCTCGATTTTATACACCTGTCAGCAACGGGTGTGGCTGAAATAACCAAATCCATTAAATTGAAGGGGTATCCACATGCTTTTGTGTATATATAGTGTAGCTTAGCCAAAATCAGACCATATCTGTGGAGGCAATTATTTTATATCAACTTTCTTTCATTGTCTAGTAGCCAAAGGCACAATCCTAGTCATATTAGCAACCCATGCTAGTTGTTGCAATGAGATCTCACCTCTTTCAAAATTCCTAATGAATATTTTAATCTCTGTCACATGAAACCTCTCGCGTGTGCAGTGCCCTTTTGACAACAGTGTTTTCCTGCTAATTACATTAATGAACGAACATTCACTCGTATCCTACTGCCTTGTGCACATTGCTGCCCTTATAATGTGAATAAATAATAATTGATCAACATTTTAAGCTAAACGCTCTGATCTGTTGCATCAGACTCATTGCTTTTTAAAGTTTATTTGATGTAGCCTAGGCCTACTGGTTGGATGAATTTGGGATCTATTGTCCCACAACTGGCCCAGAGTCTGTTTGGAATAGGTTATTTATTTCTCGACTAGCTGACCAATAGAATAGTTTAACTGTTCTACTCTGGGGGATAGTAGATTGACATACTGTAGGCTAGTGATTTTTCTGTTTGTTACTCGTCTTGTTGGCTGAGGAAAAATAAATGTGGACAGTTATTCTAACATCTTCAAAGTGTGCATCAGAATTCGGTAAGAAGGACCGCACATCGTTGCATCCCTCGGACTTGCACGTTCTGTCAATATGAATTACCGTAATCTAAATGCGAGTTTTGTCATTCTGAGCACCGTGGGTGGACGCCTAATCAGGTTACGTACCCAATGCATATGGGTCCAGTAAATTTCTCAAATGTCCAGTAAATTAAAATGCTGCCGATCAAATGTCCAGCGCCACATTTTCCTAACGGAAACCCTGGTGTGTGTGTGTGTATATGTGTGTGTATGTGCCGGCATGCGTTCATGTTTGTGTTTATCTCCTGTCATGAACATTTAATAGTGCGTGAGTCTTGGGGTAGGATACTGCAGTGTTCACTGAAGATCCAACTGAGTCATACACACAGGGTGTCTCTTCTATACAGGGGTCTCCCTCTACACAGGGGCTCTCCTCTATACAGGGTCTCCTCTATACAGGGGGTCTCCTCTACACAGGGGTCTCCTCTATACAGGGGCCTCTCCTCTATACAGGGGGACTTCTCTATACAGGGGCTCTCTCCTCTATACAGGGGTCTCCTCTATACAGGGGCTCTCCTCATACAGGGGTCTCCTCTATACAGGGGCTCTCCTCTATACAGGGGTCTCCTCTATACAGGGGCTCTCCCTCTATACAGGGGGACTTCTCTATACAGGGGCTCTCCTCTACACAGGGGCTCTCCTCTATACAGGGGTCTCCTCTATACAGGGGTCTCCTCTACACAGGGGTCTCCCTCTATACAGGGCTCTCCTCTATACAGGGGGACTTCTCTATACAGGGCTCTCCTCTATACAGGGGTCTCCCTCTATACAGGGGCTCTCCTCTATACAGGGGTCTCCTCTATACAGGGGCTCTCCCTCTATACAGGGGCTCTCCTCTATACAGGGTCCTCCTCTATACAGGGCTCTCCTCTATACAGGGGTCTCCTCTATACAGGGCTCTCCTCTATACAGGGGTCTCCTCTATACAGGGCTCTCCTCTATACAGGGGCTCTCCTCTATACAGGGTCTCCTCTATACAGGGGGACTTCTCTATACAGGGCGCCAAAGATACTTTGTATGATACTGTGTGTTTGTCTGCTATGCACAAGTGTGGAAGTGTGTGTGTGTGTTGTCTGCTTGTGTTAGTGTGTGTGTGTTGTCTGCTTGTGTTAGTGTGTGTGTGTGTGTTATCCCTCCATCTCAGTGTGTGTGTATATACATTTATTTGTGTCAGCCTATAGTGTGTGTGCGTGCTATCTTTGTCTAGTGGTGATGTGGGTCATCATTACAGGCTGTAGGGACAGTACACCAGATGTAGGCAGCAGAACCGTGGGTGGTACTGCCCTCCTAGGAGACCAACTCTGCATCTTAGGGAGGGTGTGTGTGTTTGTGTGTTTGTTCGTGCATGTGTGTGTGTTTAAGGAAATAGCGGCCCTTGGTACAGGAAGAGTATGATGGTATCAAATTCTGGATACCGGCCAACCCTAGTGTGTGTGTGTGTGTGTGTGTGTGTGTGTGTGTGTGTGTGTGTGTGTGTGTGTGTGTGTACTAGGGAATATTTGTTGCTGTTCCTCCCCTGCAGTATTGGTATGCAGCATCTGCTTTGATCATTAACCCAGGGCAGCTGACACTTGTTTGTTTATGTATGCATCTGTCCCTCACTCTCTCTCTCTCTCTCTCTCTCTCTCTCTCTCTCTCTCTCTCTCTCTCTCTCTCTCTCTCTCTCTCTCTCTCTCTCTCTCTCCCTCCCTCTTCCCCCCTCTCACCTCTCTCTCTTCTCTCGCTCTGGCTCTCCCTCTCTCATTAACTGATAACATGCCATTAGCGCTCAATTGAACACTCTCACTCTCACCCTCAAGCCATATCTCTAGTGGACTCCCCCTCCTCACCCCTCTGCTTACCCCCTGTCCCCTAAAGTATCGCTGCCAGCAGGGCATAGGCCCCTGTCTCACGCACATGCACACACACACACACACATACACGCTCTCTCTCTCGCTCTCTCTCTTTCTCTTTCTCACTCTCTCTTTATCTTTCTCTCTCTTCCCTAGAGAAATCTGTTTCGGCCCTGCCAACTGGCTGGGCTACAGACACCTGGCACATATGCCCCCTCATGCCTCTCTTTCTCTCTCTCTCTCTCTCTCTCTCTCTCTCTCTCTCTCTCTCTCTCTCTCTCTCTCTCTCTCTCTCTCTCTCTCTCTCTCTCTCAGGAAACAGTCTGCAGGCACTATCTTCTTTCCCTCCCTCACTCTCCATCTCTCTCCCTCCCTTTGTCTGTACTCTCTCATTGTTTTTGGCAGTTTGGAGTTTACTCTGCATTCTTCTCAAGGACACAATGGCCTTTGGGTCGGAAAGAGAGGGAAAGAGAGAGAAAGAAAGAAAGAAAGAAAGGGAGAGAGATAGAAAGGGAGAGAGATAGAAAGTGTACAACTGTGTGTGTGTATTCATTCATAGAGAGAAAATAAGTGGGGATCAGAAAGTGAAAGACATGTTGTTTCTACAGTCCTGTCTATTTCTGTCTCCACAGCAGCCATAGTAGATGAACCGTGTTTGTGTGTCTATCAGCTGTGTTTGTGTATCCCTTCATCGTGTGTGTGTGTTCTTCATTGTGATTGTGTGTATGTGTGTGCCCAGCAGTCTGTGCATTATACAGAATCAATAGAATCCATCAGGTGCATTAAAGGCTAAAGTGTGTCAGGCTGTCAGGCCTAAGTGTTCCTCTCAGTGTTTGTGTGTCAGGCTGTCAAGCTAAGTGTTCCTCCCCTACACTGACTGGATAGATGTGACATCCCTAGAGGGGTTGACACACAGAGTATAGGAGGGTTATTAGGGAAGTTTATATTGACATGATTCAGCTCTATAGCTTTTCATTTCAACTATGTTGGACACACATGCACTTTCCATTTGCAGAGACACACCACCATACATACACACAGGCACACACTTTTTATAAATGTTGATACGTCTGTAAAATGTATTTTAGCAACATGAAACCTGTTTTGCTTTGAAAACCAGCCAGGTCACCCGTGATACAAGTCAGTATTCAACGTCGGGAGATTACGTGGAAACCGGCCACTAGGGGCAACATTGAGCGATGTTACTTCAAGTAGGTTTCAGTGTTGTGGACGGGGATGGTAGGTGGGCGAAAGCATCTGCCTCTGGTGCCAAGGGTTGCATGTCAGAATCCAGTGATAGAAAGTTCTTTTTTAGATTTTTGTTTTAAGCCTATCCCAAAACTTAACCCTTGCCTTAACCATTCGGAGTTAATGCCTAACCTTAAGAATAAGGAGTTAATGCCTAACCTTAAGAATTCAGAGTTAATGCCTAAACTTAAACTTAAACACTTTGAAATTTGACGTTTGGAACAAGTTCGAAATTTGACGTTCGAGAAACATGGATGAATGTCTAATTCTGACGTGAGATTGTGAGATCTGGTAGCTGAAAACAGCCTATTGCATTAAGACTTACACTGAACAAAAACATAAATGCAACATGCAACAATTTCTAACATTTTACTGAGTTACAGTTCATATAAGGAAATCAGTCAATTAAAATAAATAAATTAGGCCCTAATCTATTGTCACACTCGTCTACGAGAGAGGAGGACCAAGGCGCAGCGTTGAAAGCAAACATCTTTATTATACGAATGATCACACGATCAAAACAACGAAACGTGACGTCCTTGGTTACAGCAACAAACCTTAACGGAACAAGAAACCACAACACAAAGTGGAAAGACCGATAGTTAAATATGGCTCCCAATCAGAGACAACCAGCTGACACTCGTTGCCTCTGATTGGGAGTCACTCAGGCCAACATAGATATACAAACATAGACTTACACACCCTGGCTCAACATAACATAGTCCCCAGAGCCAGGGCGTGACATCTATGGATTCCACATGATTGGGAATACATATGTGCATCTGTTGGTCACAGATACCTAAAAACATTTTTAGGGCCGTGGATCAGAAAATCAGTCAGTATCTGGTGTGACCACCATTTGCCTCATGCAGCGCGACACATCTACTTTGCATAGAGTTGATCAGGCTGTTGATTGTGGCACACTTGATTGTTGTCCCACTCCTCTTCAATCGCTCTGCGAAGTTGCTGGATATTGGCGGGAACTGGAACACGCTGTCGTACACGTCGATCTAGAGCATCCCAAACATGCTCAATGGGTGACATGTCTGGTGAGTATGCATGCCATGGAAGAAATGGGAAATTTTCAGCAGCCATGAATTATGTACAGATCCTTGTGACATGGGGCCGTGCATTATCATGCTGAAACATGAGGTGATGACGGCGGATGAATAGCACGGCAATGGGCCTAGGGATCTCATCATGGTATCTCTGCATTCAAACTGCCATCGATAAAATGCAATTGTGTTCATTATGCCTGCCCATACCATAACCCCACTACCACCATGGGGCACTCTGTTCACAACGTTGACATCAGCAAACCACTCGCCCACACGACGCCATACACACTGTCTGCCATCCGCCCTATACAGTTGAAACCAAGATTAATCTGTGAAGAGCATACTTCTCCAGTGTGCCAGTGGCCATCGAAGGTGATCATTTGCCCACTCAAGTCCGTTACAACGGCGAACTGCAGTCAGGTCAAGATCCTGGTGAGGATGATAAGCACGCAAGATGAGCTTCCCTGAGACAGTTTCTGACAGTTTGTACATAAATTCTTTAGTTGTGCAAACCCACAGTTTCATCAGCTGTCCGGGTGGCTGGTCTCAGACGATCCTGCAGGTGAAGAAGCCGGATGTGGATGTCCTGGGCTGGCGTGGTTACACATGATCTGTGGTTGTGAGGGGGATTGGACGTACTGCCAAATTCAATAAAACAACATTGGAGGCGGCTTATGGTAGAGAAATGAACATTTAATTCTCTGGCAACAGCTCTGGTGGACCTTGCTGCAGTCAGCATGCCAATTGCACGCTCCCTCAAAACTTGAGACATCTGTGCAGTGGCGATTTTAGCATGTAACTCTTGGTGGGGCAAAGAATTAAAACATGTTTTGATGCATGCCAGCAAAGCCACTACACAACACAAAACAAAACAAAACAACATAACACTAAACAATACATTAATTGCACTATAACAGTGACAAACAGTGCCCACAAACTGTTAGGAGCTACATAAAGAGTCCCAACAGCAGTCCCAACACCTTACCACTGCTACACCTGGCTATCAGCAGAGCCTTGTCTGGCAGCGAAACAGTTCATTCAGTCTCATTTACTTAAAAAAAAAACATAGCTGATATGGCTGACTTGCTTAAACAAATGTGGTTTCTACTGACAATTGAGATGTACAAACTATGGCATAAGGGGACGACGAGCGGATAAGAGGCAATCCGTAATTCGATTAAGACATTGTCATGGGAGCCATGACTTATAGTCAATGACACTGAACCAAATTATTGGTTGGAGAAAGACTCTTTATCGCGTATCTCTTCAAGGTATAGCCAAGAATCCTGAAACAAAAGAGAATGTTGGATTGAGTAGCGCATTCCGTTTGCCAATAATACTTTGACATAAGGTGCCAAAGTCGAGTGTTTGTTGTGAAAGTCAGTTACTAAAACAATGTAATTTGTTAACCATGTTTCCACCGTGTATAAAGCTGTCCATTTAAACGTACATGCTCTAGCAATGTGAAATATATTATTAGAATAACGATCAAAGTGTTGGTAGAGTATAATCATATCATTTAACCTACCTCGTGTGTTTGTCTGAAATGCCGCGCTGTTTCCTTGTTGAAGTGCCGTGTGCATTATGCATGACGTAAAATTAGTCTACGAGTCATCAAGGAACGTTTATTAGTTGACGGGAATAACCAAAGTAATGAATTATCCCGGGGGTGAATTACTTCATGGATGTGTATTGTGTGACTTAAATAAATAAGAAGTTATGAAACAAGTTATTGAAGTGTGTGTTTATGTAAAACTGTTGTTTATGATGTTATATGTCCATGGGAAATTTGGGGCTATCATGCTGGAACATTCCTAGTGGAAGGGAGTTCCTGGAAAGAGTACTTAGGTGCTCAGTTGGTATTTGCCTGAGGGAGAGCAGGCTGGGTATGTAACAGGTTGGCTAGAGTAGTCATACCTGAGTTTTGTTATAGGCAAAGAGTTGTTGCCTGAATAGTATACTGAGAATATCTTTGATTTATTAAAGTCTTTGTCAATGTCCTGTTTGTTATTTTCTATACAAAGTTTATTGGCCAATTAGTCCTGCACCAATAAAAGCCTCTAAGAGAGGTGAGCGCCAGAACATCCTGTCTGTCTCCTCACTGTCTGATCCGCCACTTCGGTTTCTCTACCACAGACATTAATGAGCGAGCTAGGACGGACATAGTCAATATAACTATTTGTTCAGAACCTGGGCCATTCTTACAGTATTCTCCCTGTACACCAAGTCAGAACCGTACGATAAATAAAGGGGGCAGATAAGCAGACAATGAAAGCGCCTACAATATTTGATGATGACATTTCTCTAAAACATGTGCACCACCAAGTCAGAACATTATTAGGATGAGGCACATGGGATACTAACAGCTTACTACACAACATACACTTAGTATTACCTTCTTAGCTACAGTATACATATCTCCCTGGCATATTACATCATTTATGCAGCAGCATACAATACATTTTTGGACTCACCTTGTTGTGCTGTGCTCACTTGAACAGGAAGGTGGCGCAGAGATCCTTTGTGGGCAAATTTTGTCATCAAACTTTGTCATCAAAGTCTGGCATTGTCTGGATTTATGGTGCTTTCAAGACAACTGGGAACTCTGAAAAAACAAGGTCGAATCATGATAACGTCAGTGATCTTCAGGTCGGAGATCTAGAAAGAGGCCAGAGTTCCAGACTTGCAATTCAGAGTTGGATGACCATTCAAAACATATTTTTTTCAGAGTTCCCAGTTGTGTTGAATTCACTGAAGTCTGAGATTTCCCAGTTCCGAGTTTCCAGTTGTTTTGAGTGCGGCAGAAGTAATGCTGGATTGACAGCATGGCCAATGTTGAATGTTTATCCTTTTAAACTTGGAAAAGAGACCCTTAAACCCAGACTTGGACCACACATTCACTCCACTGAATAGCAGGCTAGTGATTGCTTTGCAATGCTTGCAGTTAGCCACTGATTCCTTCCAAACCACTCATTGTTGAATTTGAGATTTCCAACTTGTTGTGTAATGTTTATGTCCAATGGCCGATGAGCACCGATATGTTTTATCTATAATTTCTCTTCATAATTTCTCTTCATATGACAAGGATTGAAAAGGATTTGCTAGTAGATTGTCAACTTGATTCATGATGATGACTGCTAGATTGCTAGCTAAGATTTTGAAAGTAAGATGTTGACATGATCAGTCCAATCAAAGCTACTGTAGATATAACGAGATTTTGGACGTCATTTTATCGGGTGACCAATGACCTTGAGCCTTCTTGGATGGGCATT
>NW_025537889.1:0-26022 GCF_020615455.1 Coregonus clupeaformis | reverse complement strand
TGGATTCTATAGGTGTCACGGTTAACTAAGCCAGAACCCAGAAGCAGACCAGGACACGGTACGTGAGACAAAGGTGAGTGTTTATTGTTAGAGTCCGAGTGAAGCTGAATAATCCAGGGAACAGAGCGGGTGGCGTGGATGGGTTGTTGAGGGTGCGGTGGTTGGTCGGTACTGGCTCGGCAGCCGCCGACCATCAGGCAGAGGTTGGGTGAAGGTTCCGGGTGAGAGACTGCAGACAGAACAAAACGGAGGTCAGTACACAGCAAGTCAAAAAGGTGCAAAACAACAAAACTAACACTACTGGCTCAGAGACTGATACGCTGACAACATACTGTTCATGGCTAACGATCCGGCAGGAACTGGATGTTGGGCCAGAGCCTAAGAAGGGTGATGATCAGGACCAGGTGTGCAGATTGCTGATGGGATGCAGGTGCGGAAAACCAGAGCGCTCCCGGGAGCGTTCCCGAACCCTCGGGAAACTGGAGAATACGAGCAGGAACACTAGTAACCAGACAGGACCCGACTCAGACAGCCGGGATCGTCACAGTACCCCCTCCGACCGAACGCCACCGGGCGGACTTCCCGGGCGCCAGGATGGAGGCGGTAGAAGTCACTGATGAGGTCTGCGTCAAGGACCTGTCGCCGCGGAATCCAACTCCCTCTCTTCAGGGCCATACCCCTCCCAGTCCACGAGATACTGGAAACCCCGGCCCCGCCGTCTGGAATCCATGATGCGACGCACCGTGTAGGCAGGACCACCTCCGATCATCCGAGGAGGAGGAGGAGGAGGCGGAGGAGGCAACAGAGGACTGAGGAAGACAGGCTTGAGGCAGGAGACATGAAAGGTGGGATGGACTCTGAGCGTCCTCGGTAGTTTGAGTCGAACTGCCACTGGATTGATCACCTTCTCCACCACAAACGGACCAATGAACTTCGGTAACAACTTCCTAGACTCAGTCCGTAACGGAAGATCCCGTGTGGCCAACCAAACCCCTATCTCCGATGGTATAGGTGGGAGCGGGAATCCGGCGACGATTCGCCTGGAGCTGATACCGGTCCGAAACTCTAAGGAGTGCCTTTCTGGCCCGATGCCAGGTCCGGTGGCAACGCCGAATATGGGCCTGAACAGAAGGCACTGAGAGCTCCTTCTCCTGAGAAGGAAACAGGGGAGGTTGGTAGCCATACAGGCACTGGAAGGGAGACATCCCAGTGGCAGATGTAGGAAGAGTATTGTGGGCATACTCAACCCAAGGCAACTGAGAGACCCAGGAGGTGGGGTTGGAAGAGACCAGACAGCGTAGCGTTGATTCCATCTTCTGGTTGGCTCTCTCCGCCTGACCATTGGATTGGGGGTGAAAACCAGATGTGAGACTGACCGTAGCTCCAATGGCCAAACAGAAGGACTTCCAGACAGCAGAGGTAAACTGAGGGCCACGGTCGGAAACGATATCACTGGGCAAACCGTGGACCCTGAAAACCTCCCTAACCAGGATCTCGGACGTCTCCGAGGCAGAGGGAAGCTTGGCAATTGGCACAAAGTGGGCGAACTTGCTGAATCTGTCCACGATAGTCAGAACGACCGTGTTCCCCTCAGAAGCGGGCAACCCCGTGACGAAGTCCAGGGCCAGATGCGACCATGGTCGCGGGGAATAGGAAGGGGGTGAAGTAGTCCAGAGCTGGGCCGATTGGTACTCTTATTCTGCGCACACACTGGACAGGCAGCAACAAAACCCCGAGTATCCTCGGCCATGGCAGGCCACCAAAACGTCTGCGAAGAAACGCCATAGTCCGAGCCACGCCAGGGTGACAAGCCATCTTGCTGGCGTGGGACCATTTGAGGACAGCAGGACGAACCGACTCAGGCACAAACAACCGACCGGGTGGACCGTTACCGGGACCGGGCTGAGTCCGAAGGGCCGCCAGCACCTCCTCCTCAATCTTCCACATAACTGCTCCCACGACGCAGTTCCGGGGGAGGATTGTCTCGGTCTTGGACCCACTCTCCTCCGTCTTGGAGAACATCCGGGACAAGGCGTCCGCCTTGCCGTTCTTAGATCCAGGTCGGAACGTCAGGGCAAACTTGAATCGTCCGAAAAACAACGCCCACCTGGCCTGACGGGAGTTGAGACGTTTAGCCGATTGCACGTAAGCAAGATTCTTGTGGTCCGTCCAGACAATAAACGGTTGCTCCGCCCCTCCAACCAGTGGCGCCACTCCTCCAAGGCAAGTTTCACCGCGAGAAGCTCCCGGTTACCCACATCATAATTCCTCTCCGCAGGCGAAAGGCGACGAGAGTAGTAGGCGCAGGGATGGAGTTTACTGTCCGTGGAGCATCGCTGCGACAGGATGGCGCCAACTCCCACATCAGACGCGTCCACTTCAACGCACGAACTGACGGGCCGTGTCCGGTTGAGAGAGAATCGGTGCGTTGGTGAATCGCCTCTTCAAATCCAGAAACGCTCGATCCGCCTCCGGATTCCACTTGAAGGTCCTGATGCTGGAAGTCAAGGCAGTTAACGGAGCGGCCACACGGCTGTAATCCCGGATGAATCTGCGGTAGAAATTCGCAAACCCCAAAAAATCTCTGGAGCTGCAATCTCGTACCGGGCTGGGCCCATTCCAGAACCGCTCTAACCTTCTCCTGGTCCATCCTAATCTCTCCCCTGGAGATGATGTACCCGAGAAAGGATGTCGTGTGGGCGTGAAACTCGCACTTCTCGGCCTTCACAAACAGGCGATTCTCCAACAATCGCTGCAGAACCTGCCGGACATGCTGGACGTGGTCGGGAAGGTTCCTTCGAGAAGATCAGAATGTCATCCAGGTAAACAAACACAAAGAGACCGATCATATCTCTCAGGACGTCGTTCACCATACTCTGGAATACCGCTGGAGCATTGGTCAGTCCAAACGGCATCACCTGATACTCGAAGTGACCCATCGGTGTATTGAAACCCGTCAACCACTCGTCCCCCTCTCTGATCCGGACCAGGTGATACGCATTGCGTAGGTCTAGCTTGGTGAACACCGTAGCACCCTGTAAGGAGTCGAAGGCAGAACTCATCAAGGGCAGGGGATACTTGTTCTTGACCGTGATGTCATTCAACCCCCGATAATCAATACACGGTCGAAGAGAGCCATCCTTCTTACCCACAAAGAAGAATCCTGCCCCCAGGGGGTGATGACGAGGGACGAACGAGACCAGCAGCTAGGGACTCCTTGATGTAGGTCTCCAACGCCTCACGTTCAGATCGGGAGATACTGTATAACCTTCCCTTGGGGTAGACAGCTCCAGGGACCAGGTTGATGGCACAATCATATGGTCGGGTGGGGAGGGAGTGACAGAGCCTTCTGCTTACTGAAAACTTCCCCCAAATCGTGATATGTCTCGGGAACCAGGGACAAATCTGGGGGTTTAGCCTCAATCACCTGACTGGGAACCGAATGAGGGCAGGCAGTCTTGAGACAGTTAGCATGACAATCAAGGCTCCAACTCGTTACCTTGCCCGTCACCCAATCGAACGTGGGATTGTGTTCCTTCAGCCAGGGGTATCCAAGGACCAGAGGAACATGGGAAGACGGCAGAATGAAGAATGAAATCATCTCAGAATGATTCCCCGACAACCGCATCTTAACCGGTTCAGTCCTCATCGTGATACGTGCCAGACTACTGCCGTTCAGAGTGGTAGCTTCAATGGCTTCCGGCAATTGCTCCTTGGAAAGCCCCAGCTGTTCCACCAACTCGGCATCTAGAAAGCTTCCATCGGCACCTGAATCGATAAAAGCGTTAATCGCTAAGCTCTGATTCCTGTTCATAAGGGTAGCCGGAAACGGGGTCTGACAGAGGTATTGAGAGGTCGAAACTGGCTCGCTAAAAGTCCTCCCAACTTTAGCGAGCCGCGCAGTTTGACGACCCGACTGGATCCTGAGAAGCTGATCGGTTGGACGGAACCCATTGCTTCTCCCTCCTTCGCTCTCGGACTCGATTATCCACCCGAATAGACAAAGCTACCAAGCTGTCCAGGTCACTAGGCTCCGGATAGGAGATCAACTCATCCTTGAGCTGCTCCGACAGACCCTGGTAAAAGGCCGCTTGCAGAGACTCCTCGTTCCACCCACTCTCCACAGCCAACGTCTTGAACTCGATCACGAAGTCGGCCACGCTGCGAGTTCCTTGGCGAAGCGAAAACAGGCGCCTAGCTGCGTCCCTCCCTCGGACGGAATGGTCGAAGAGCTTCCTCATCTCGGCCGTGAACCCCTGGTATGAAGCCATGCAGGGATCCTGTCGTTCCCAAACGGCTGAAGCCCACTCCAGCGCTCGACCACGCAGCAACTCAATCACAAAGGCTATCCTAGCCTTGTCTGTGGCATAAGAGTAGGGCTGTAGATCGAACACTAGTCCACACTGCATAAGGAAGGAACGGCATCTTCCCAGCTCTCCCTCATACTTATCCGGCGCCGGAACCTTGGGCTCACGGATGGACACAGCTTCAGAAGCGGCAGGCGAGATGGGTGAAACCGGTAGTGGATCCTCCACCGGACACTTGCGTTGGTTCTGGACCTCCGTCAGACCGGTAGAAAGGTTCCGAACTGACAACGCGATCTCCTGTAGTACCGTGCTATGATGGCCCAACATCTTCTCCTGCTGGGTAATAGCATGGCGAACAGAGTCCAGGTCCGCTGGGTTCATTACTGGCCGGATCGTTCTGTCACGGTTAACTAAGCCAGAACCCAGAAGCAGACCAGGACACGGTACGTGAGACAAAGGTGAGTGTTTATTGTTAGAGTCCGAGTGAAGCTGAATAATCCAGGGAACAGAGCGGGTGGCGTGGATGGGTTGTTGAGGGTGCGGTGGTTGGTCCGGTACTGGCTCGGCAGCCGCCGACCATCAGGCAGAGGTTGGGTGAAGGTTCCGGGTGAGAGACTGCAGACAGAACAAAACGGAGGTCAGTACACAGCAAGTCAAAAGGTGCAAAACAACAAAACTAACACTACTGGCTCAGAGACTGATACGCTGACAACATACTGTTCATGGCTAACGATCCGGCAGGAACTGGATGTTGGGCCAGAGCCTAAGAAGGGTGATGATCAGGACCAGGTGTGCAGATTGCTGATGGGATGCAGGTGCGGAAAACCAGAGCGCTCCCCGGAGCGTTCCCGAACCCTCGGGAAACTGGAGAATACGAGCAGGAACACTAGTCACCAGACAGGACCCGACTCAGACAGCCGGGATCGTCACAATAGGTCCATAATTGCATCAAACAGCAGCGTCATCATCTGTTCATAACAGAGCTATGCTAGCACTGGGTGGCTCAGGGCCAGTGTTAATATATAGAACATAAGTTATGTGCTTTTACTCCTGTGCACTAAAAAGCTAATCCTGTAGGCTGCCCTGCTCTGCTCCACTTCTTTTCTCTCCTCGCCCTGCCCAGGCCCGGCCCAGTGGTGTAAGCCCATCATATGACTGCATGCTCTGCACATCGGCCTAATCATATGGAAGAGATGATCACAGGGCAGGAAATTGCAGTGCAGGGCCAAAGGAAACAATCTTTCTGCACAGGCTTAAGCCAATCATGTCCTTTCTCTCAACTCGAAGCTGCTGGCCTTCTCTCACCCTTTCTCTTTCTTTCTCTCCTTCTCTCTCCAGGATCCAATCTATGTGATTCTTGGTCTTTTTGTTCTTCCCCATTTGAATTAGCTCTCTGTCTGTTTGTTGATCATCTAGACCTGGGGCTTCAACCTTTTCTTTCCCAGGGACCCCCTCCTAGGTTTTTTTTCACGTCTTGTCTTATCATCAGGTGAATGATAATGGTATGGAGAACAACATATTAAAATGATTTGGTATAGTATTTCATTAACTCCCCACATTATAATTGGAAAAGGAAGTGTAAACACCAACATAGCCTATTAGCTTGAAAGATAACTCCAAAAACATTTTCACAAAGAGAAGCTGTTTCGCTGGTTAAGCAAATGTTAGCCATGTGTTGGCAAAAATGTATGTCTACTGTAAGTCAAGAAAGCCAGCGGCACTTGCTGCACTGGTAGCCTATTCGCAGTTGGTTTTTCAAAGCGTATGACCGATACTCTAGTGAGTGTAGTAAGTTGTCTCCAGTGAGTGTAATCTGCTCAATATTAGGAGTTGAGAAATAATGTTGACATCATTAGGAAGAAGATATTCTCCTCTTTTATACTGTAGATATGTAATTCCAAATGTGTCTATTCTGTTGCTGCTGATGATATTCATGATATTTTTTGTTGTTGTAAATAAATACATATATTCCTATATTTTCGCGGACCTATGCAGTACCTCCATGGACGCCTAGGGGGCAATGGACCCCCGGTTGAATACCCCTGATATAGACAAATATGCTTTATTTATGTATATATGCTCCACTGTATAATAATTACCAACCAAAAATGTACATGTCTCTCATGTCCTTTCCATGATACCAGGAAAGAGGCAAACATGAAATAAACCTCACATTTAATCCTCTCAGTTTAACAGCCTTGTTTTGTAGACCTTCACAATGACATAGGTCTTCACAATGACTGTCCCATAGACCTTCCACATGACCTCACTTACTTCATGAGAGCACAATTACCTTAATGTTCCTCAGGGCTAAAGGCTGATACCTCTCCTTTTAGGCTGATATATGTCCTTTATTATCTCTCTGTTATCTCTCCATCAGCAACCATGCAGGTGAGGCAGGCTAGCGCTTTGTCCCAGGAAGAGAGGAATATGAAACATGGAGGTTGAGGCTTGCCGGTAATCTGCCAGTGGTATTACCAGGATTAAGACAAGGGCAAGGGCCCCGTAGTCAACCTGAACAGGTGTGCCTGTTACCATGCCACCAGCTGCCATGACAACCACAGGACCTGCTGAGCTCTTGTAACCAATTGGCATCAAACCTGGATTGTCAGCTTTCTGTACTCTAAAGTCAGGTTTTGTTCACATGCAGTAAGAGACAGAGATTAGGACTGGAAAGTTGTGAAGGCTGGAGTGCACTGCAGTGGTTGAAGCTGTCAAAAGTGGTCAACAAAGTGGTCAACATCACAAAAGCCGAGCAATAAGAAATCACTTTTCATAGACAAATTCTGGACCTACTGGTCCCTCTGCCCTTCAGACCACCCCTTCATCCTAAACCCCCACCCTCTCTCCCTCCCCTTGGGTGAGTGACAGAGTTCTGTGACGACAAACCCGCACGACACCCCCACCTCTACACACACACACACACACACACACACACACACACCCTTGCACTGATTTGACAGCCGCTCTCCCTCTCATTCAGATTGATGCTGTGTTGCGGCCCCAGCCCCCTGGAGAGGCCTAATTGAATTGGTTTCCAGAGAATACTAATGAGGCGTAATGTTGAGATAACTGATACCCAAAGAATAAGTGATCATTGACAGCATGTGTTTCTTGTCAGTAATAAACATGTCACAGAAACAGGGAGCCAGTTGGTGCATAATGAATTTCCCCTGACACTCCCCCTTTGTCTCACGTACACGATACAGCAGGCAGTACGTTTTATGGTTTATTACTGTAACTAGTGACTAAGTAAACAGGTTGCGAACTTGCATTGTTGAAATGACGTGTAATTCTATAATATGTTGTGTATTATATTTAATATCTTTATTGTCAAGGTGTCATAATAAAAACCTCTAAAAGCTAAATTTTTTTTGTGATGCCACACAAACAGACACACGCACACACTGCATGTGATCACAGATCTCTTCCCACTGTCCCGTGGTTACTTTGGCACCAATGGCCTGCCCTGGCCCAGAAGCCTCCCTCAGTTCTCTGGCTGCTCCATATGGGAGATGTTTGTGTAGTGGAGACTTGGGAGAGCTTCAGTGCTCTGAAAGCTCAGTACATAAACACTGGTCACTGATTCACACTTCAGACTGCCGACTGTGTGCTTACCTATTGGACCAACCAAAACCAGCCCTACTATCATTTAATCTAAGGAGCAGGACTGTTGTGGAGAAGGGAAACAGAATAAAATATTACATGATAGCATGAAACTCTAAAATTACATCTGAGAATCTCATGAAAGACTCCAATAAGACAATTATTTGTAAAACCAAGATGGCCAACAATTATGTGCCCCTTTCATTTAAGACAGACAAAATATCAAGGCTTGGAGTGTGAAGAACGGCGCAACTTCCGAGAAACGGAGACCCAAACGCCCTTCCTCTTCCCAGCATGCCATTTAGCCTTGGCATGGGGTGGCCGGGCCGGTGAGGCTGGCTTCAATTACCACGGGGCAGTCAAGAGGAGGTGTCATCAGCCCCACTGCACCGAGCTGTCCTGCCCGCACCACCAAAATGCCTGCTCCCCGTCCACCTCTACCCACGCTCATCCTCCTTCCAGCCAGCACAGGCCAGCTGGCGCTGCTGCAGCGCTCTGTTTGGTGAAAAAACAAATTCCCTCAGTTTGGCCGCAAGCTGAGCTAACAGCGTAGCAGTTTTCAATGGCTCGTCCCCTCACCCCAGTCGCCCCCCCCAACCCACGCCCCTGTTTCTGACAGTCCTGACGGGCACACACTGCCCCTGTTATTGTATTTAGGCTCAGTCTGGTACCCATGAATCAATCAGGGGCCCAAGAAATGCCACCCTGAGCTTGGCATCGGAATAGGGGAAGGGGAGAAGGGAGGAGGGATTGGGGTGCGATGTTGAAAGCTTGGCATGTAGGGGCCTTAGTTAGGGTATCATGTGATATATACATGTGTCTGTGAAGGCGTGGCTTTGGCCAGGGAAGGTAGAGGACTGGGGCATACTGGTGGTGTAAGAAACTGGGGTGCTCCAAAGAAAACTGTTCCAGGGAGGAGTAACAATAAGCATCCTGTCAAGTGTATGTGGAGGTCAGTGACGGTGTTGGAATGGGGTTGGGCCGTTATCTCTTGTCTAAATATACAGTGCCTTCGGAAAGTATTCAGACCCATTGACTTTTTTCACATTTTGTTATGTTACAGCTTTATTCAAAAATTAATTACATTGTTTTTTTACCTAATCAATCTACACACAATACCCCATAATGACAAAGCAAAAACAGGTTTTTATAAATGTTTGCTAATTTATAAAAACTGAAATATCCCATTTACATAAGTATTCAGACCCTTTACTCAGTACTTTGTTGAAGCACCTTTGGCAGCGATTACAGCATAGAGTCTTCTTGGGTATGATGCTACAAGTTTGACACACCTGTATTTGGGGAGTTTCTCCCATTCTTCTCTGCAGATCCTCTCAAGCTCTGTCAGGTTGGATGGGGAGCGTTGCTGCACAGCTATTTTCAGGTCTCTCCAGAGATGTTTGATCGGGTTCAATTCCGGGCTCTGGCTGGGCCACTCAAGGACATTCAGAGACATGTCCCAAAGCCACTCCTGCATTGTCTTGGCTGTGTGCTTAGGGTCGTTGTCCTGTTGGAAGGTGAACCTTCGCCCCAGTCTGAGGTCCTGAGCGCTCTGGGGCAGGTTTTCATCAAGGATCTCTCTGTACTTTGCTCCGTTCATCTTTCCCTCGATGCTGACTAGTCTCCCAGTCCTTGCCGCTGTAAAACATCCCCACAGCATGATGCTGCCACCACCATGCTTCACTGTAGGGATGGTGCCAGATTTCCTCCAGACATGATGCTTGGCATCCAGGCCAAAGAGTTCAATCTTGGTTTCATCAGACTAGAATATCTTGTTTATCATGGTCTGAGAGTCTTTACGTGCCTTTTGGCAAACTCCAAGCGGGCGGTCATATGCCTTTTACTGAGGAGTGGCTTCAGTCTAGCCACTCTACCATAAAGGCCAGATTGGTGTAGTGCTGCAGAGATGGTTGTCCTTCTGGAAGGTTCTCCCATCTCCACAGAGACTCTAGAGCTCTGTCAGAGTGACCATTAGGTTCTTGGTCACCTCCCTGACCAAGGCCCTTCTCCCCTGATTGCTCAGTTTGGCTGGGCGGCCAGCTCTAGGATGAGTCTTGGTGGTTCCAAACTACTTTCATTTAAGAATGATGGAGGCCACTGTGTTCTTGGGGACCTTCAATGCTGCAGACATTTTTTGGTACCCTTCCCCAGATCTGTGCCTCGACACAATCATGTCTCGGAACTCTACGGACAATTCCTTCAACCTCATGGCTTGGTTTTTGCTCTGACATGCACTGTCAACTGTGGGACCTCATATAGATAGGTGTGTGCCTTTCCAAATCATGTCCAATCAATTGAATTTACCACAGGTGGACTCCAATCAAGTTGTAGAAACATCTCAAGGATGATCAATGGAAACAGGATGCACCTGAGCTCAATTTCGAGTCTCATAGCGAAGGGTCTGAATACTTCTGTAAATAAGGTATTTCTGTTTTTAATTTTTTGATGCTCAGCAAAAACTTCTAAAAACCTGTTTTCGCTTTGTCATTGTATTGTATGTAGATTGCTGATATTCTTTTATTTAATCCATTTTAGAATAAGGCTGTAACGTAACAAAATGTGGAAAAAGTAAAGGGGTCTGAATACTTTCCGACAGCACTGTATCTATTAGCCTATGTGTATTCTAAAATATATATCTAAAAATAATAATAAAAATATAAATATAATATCTTCTAAAAATCCACCTTTCCAGAAATAAGTCTCTCACTGTTGCCGCTTGCTACAGACCCCCCTCAGCCCCCAGCTGTGCCCTGCACACCATATGTGAATTGATTGCCCCCCATCTATCCTCAGAGTTCGTACTGCTTGGTGACCTAAACTGGGATATGCTTAACACCCCGGCCATCCTACAATCCGAACTAGATGCCCTCAATCTCACACAAATTATCAAGGAACCTACCAGGTACAACCCTAAATCCGTAAACATGGGCACCCTCATAGATATCATCCTGACTAACTTACCCTCTAAATACACCTCCGCTATCTTCAACCAGGATCTCAGCGATCACTGCCTTATTGCCTGCGTCCGAAACGGGTCCGCGGTCAAACGACCACCCCTCATCACTGTCAAACGCTCCCTAAAACACTTTAGCGAGCAGACCTTCCTAATTGACCTGGCCCAGGTATCCTGGATGGATATCGATCTCATTCCGTCAGTAGAGGATGCCTGGTTGTTCTTTAAAAGTGCTTTCCTCTCAATCTTAAATAAGCATGCCCCATTCAAAAAATTCAGAACTAAGAACAGATATAGCCCCTGGTTCTCCTCAGACTTGACTGCCCTTGACCAGCACAAAAACATCCTGTGGCGTACTGCATTAGCATCGAATAGCCCCCGCGATATGCAACTTTTTAGGGACGTTAGGAACCAATATACACAAGCAGTTAGGAAAGCAAAGGCTAGCTTTTTCAAACAGAAATTTGCATCCTGTAGTACTAATTCCAAAAAGTTTTGGGACACTGTAAAGTCCATGGAGAATAAGAGCACCTCCTCCCAGCTGCCCACTGCACTGAGGCTAGGAAACACTATCACCACTGATAAATCTACAATAATCGAGAATTTCAACAAACATTTTGCTGCGGCTGGCCATGCTTTCCACCTGGCTACCACTACCCTGGCCACCAGCTCTGCACCCTCCGCTGCAACTTGCCCATGCCCCCCCGCTTCTCCTTCACACAAATTCAGACAGCTGATGTTCTGAAAGAGCTGCAAAATCTGGACCCCTACAAATCAGCTGGGCTAGACAATCTGGACCCTTTCTTTCTAAAATTAGCTGCCGAAATTGTCGCAGCCCCTATTACTAGCCTGTTCAACCTCTCTTTCGTAACTCTCCTGAGTGGCGCAGTGGTCTAAGGCACGGCATCGCAGTGCTAACTGTGCCACTAGAGATCCTGGTTCGAATCCAGGCTCTGTCGCAGCCGGCCGCGACCGGGAGACTCATGGGCGGCGCACAATTGGCCCAGCGTCGTCCAGGGTAGAGCATGGCATTTGCAACGCCAGGGTTGTGGGTTTGACTCCCACGGGGGGCCAGTATAAAAAAAAATACATCTATTCACTAACTGTAAGTCGCTCTGGATAAGAGTGTCTGCTAAATGATGTAAATGTAACGTCTGAGATCCCCAGAGATTGGAAAGCTGCAGTGGTCATCCCCCTCTTCAAAGGGGGTGACACTCTAGATCCAAACGGTTACAGACCTACAGTGAGGGGAAAAAATATTTGATCACCTGCTGATTTTGTACGTTTGCCCACTGACAAAGAAATGATCAGTCTATAATTTTAATGGTAGGTTTATTTGAACAGTGAGAGACAGAATAACAACAAAAAAATCCAGAAAAACGCATGTCAAAAATGTTATAAATTGATTTGCATTTTAATGAGGGAAATAAGTATTTGACCCCCTCTCAATCAGAAAGATGTCTGGCTCCCAGGTGTTTTTTATACAGGTAACGAGCTGAGATTAGGAGCACATTCTTAAAGGGAGTGCTCCTAATCTCAGCTTGTTACCTGTATAAAAGACACCTGTCCACAGAAGCAATCAATCAATCAAATTCCAAACTCTCTACCATGGCCAAGACCAAAGAGCTCTCGAATGAAGGATGTCAGGGACAAGGATGTCAGGGACAAGATTGTAGACCTACACAAGGCTGGAATGGGCTACAAGAACATCGCCAAGCAGCTTGGTGAGAAGGTGACAACAGTTGGTGTGATTATTCGCAAATGGAAGAAACACAAAAGAACTGTCAATCTCCCTCGGCCTGGGGCTCCATGCAAGATCTCACCTCGTGGAGTTGGAATGATCATGAGAACGGTGAGGAATCAGCCCAGAACTATATGGGAGGATCTTGTCAATGATCTCAAGGCAGCTGGGACCATAGTCACCAAGAAAACAATTGATAACACACTACGCCGTGAAGGACTGAAATCCTGCAGCGCCTGCAAGGTCCCCCTGCTCAAGAAAGCACATATACAGGGCCGTCTGAAGTTTGTCAATGAACATCTGAATGATTCAGAGGAGAACTGGGTGAAAGTGTTGTGGTCAGATGAGACCAAAATTGAGCTCTTTGGCATCAACTCAACTCGCCGTGTTTGGAGGAGGAAGAATGCTGCCTATGACCCCAAGAACACCATCCCCATCGTCAAACATGGAGGTGGAAACATTATGCTTTGGGGGTGTTTTTCTGCTAAGGGGACAGGACAACTTCACCGCATCAAAGGGACGATGGATGGGGCCATGTACCGTCAAATCTTGGGTGAGAACCTCCTTCCCTCAGCCAGGGCATTGAAAATGGGTCATGGATGGGTATTCCAGCATGACAATGACCCAAAACACATGGCCAAGGCAACAAAGGAGTGGCTCAAGAAGAAGCACATTAAGGTCCTGGAGTGGCCTAGCCAGTCTCCAGACCTTAATCACATAGAAAATCTGTGGAGGGAGCTGAAGGTTCGAGTTGCCAAACGTCAGCCTCGAAACCTTAATGACTTGGAGAAGATCTGCAAAGAGGAGTGGAACAAAATCCCTCCTGAGATGTGTGCAAACCTGGTGGCCAACTACAAGAAACGTCTGACCTCTGTGATTGCCAACAAGGGTTTTGCCACCAAGTACTAAGTCATGTTTTGCAGAGGGGTCAAATACTTATTTCCCTCATTAAAATGCAAATCAATTTATAACATTTTTGACATGCGTTTTTCTGAATTTTTTTGTTGTTATTCTGTCTCTCACTGTTCAAATAAACCTACCATTAAAAGGATACACTGATCATGTCTTTGTCAGTGGACAAACGTACAAAATCAGTAGGGGATCAAATACTTTTTTCCCTCACTGTATATCCATCCTGCCCTGCCTTTCGAAAGTTTTTGAAAGCCAAGTTAACAAACAGATCACCGACCATTTCAAATCCCACCATACCTTCTCTGCTATGCAATCCAGTTTCCGAGCTGGTCATGGGTGCACCTCAGCCACGCTCAAGGTCCTAAACGATATTATAACCGCGATCGATAATAGACAGTACTGTGCAGCCGTCTTCATCGACCTGGCCAAGGCTTTCGACTCTGTCAACAACCCCATTCTTATTGGCAGACTAAATAGCCTTGGTTTCTCAAATGACTGCCTCGCCTGGTTCACCAACTACTTCTCAGATAGAGTTCAATGTGTCAAATCGGAGGGCCTGTTGTCAGGACCTATGGTAGTCTCTATGGGGGTGCCACAGGGTTCAATTCTCGGGCCGACTCTTTTCTCTGTGTATATCAATGATGTCGCTCTTGCTGCTGGTGACTCTCAGATCCACCTATACGCAGACGAGACCATTTTGTATACATCTGGCCCTTCATTGGACACTGTGTTAACAAACCTCCAAACGAGCTTCAATGCCATACAATACTCCTTCCGTAGCCTCCGACTGCTCTTAAACGCTAGTAAAACTAAATGCATGCTCTTCAATCGAACGCTGATGGCACCAGCCCACCCGACTAGAATCCCTACTCTCGGCGGTTCTGACCTAGAGTATGTGGACAACTACAAATACCTAGGTGTCTGGTTAGACTGTAAACTCTCTTTCCAGACTCACATTAAGCATCTCCAATCCAAAGTTAAATCTAGAATCGGCTTCCAATTTCGCAACAAAGCCTCCTTCACTCATGCTGCCAAACATGCCCTCGTAAAACTGACTATCCTACCGATCCTTGACTTCGGCGATGTCGTTTACAAAATAGCCTCCAACACTCTACTCAGCAAATTGGATGTAGTCTATCACAGTGCCATCCGTTTTGTCACCAAAGCCCTATATACTACCCACCACTGTGACCTGTACGCTCTTGTTGGCTGGTCCTCACTACATATTGGTCGCCAAAACCCACTGGCTCCAGGCCATCTATAAATCACTGCTAGGCAAATCCCCGCCTTATCTTAGCTCATAGATCCAAGATGGCATAGTAGTGCAGTTGTGTTTTTATCGTCTGTCTGTAAATAGCCTGTAAATACCCTATTTTTCGTACATATTTCCCTATCAGACTTTTCATCCTTCTACAAGATATACTTTCCTGCAACCCGCCTCACTCAATGTGGAACGGATTCTATTATTGACTTACCTTTATCTAGAATCTAGAATCTCCAGTTGAAACTAGCTAGCCAGCTAACTAGCTACTTGCTATTAGCCACAGCTAGCGGTGTTTCACCCAGAACATTGGATTTTTTTCTGCGGGATTAATTTTAATCACTGGGCATTGATCACCGGATATTCGGCCAGTCTGCACAGCGCGTTATCGACCCAGAACATATCAGTTTTTCCGCCGGAATCACTGAATCACTGGACCTTTAACTCCGGATTCATCGCTACCAGCTAGCTACCACCAGCCAGCTACAACAAAACGGACGCTGTGGTCTGGCTAATCATCCTGAGCTAGGCCCATCGCCCATCTCCCGGCTATCTACCTCTCTGTCAACCGGACGGGACCACCTAGTGTTGACACGGAGCCCCGCCGATCCTACACGACTGGTCTGCCGACGAAATCGTCTGATGTGGTTACGACGTTAACCACGAAGATTCCATCCATCTGCTAGCCCTGGCCCGCTAGCACACGCTAGCCGTGGCCTCTTACTAGTGCTTCACCACCGGACCTTATGATAACTCAGCTATACAGCTGATATCTGCTGGACTGTTCCTTTTTACGGTACTACATCCTGTTTATGTTTAGCCTCAGCCCAAACATGGTTAGTTTATTGTTGTTTCGGTTATTTCTAATTGTACTATATCACTGTAGACCCCCCAGCCTAGCTAAACCTGCCTTAGATAGCTCCTTTGCCCCTCCCCCTATACACGCGGAGACCGACTCAATTGATGCCTCCAGCGATGCTATCTCTTTCATTGTTACCCAACGCTTAGGTTTACCTCCACTTTACTCATATCCTTCCATATCCTTGTCTGTACATAATGCCCTGAATCTTTTCTATAACACCCGGAAATCTGCCCCCTTTATTCTATGTACCCAACGCACTAGAAGACCAGTTCTTAAAGCCTTTAGCCGTATCCTTATTCTAGTCCTCCTCTGTTCCTCTGGTGATGTAGAGGCTAACCCAGGCCCTGCAGCCCTCAGTATCACTCCTACTCCCCAGGCGCTATCATTTGATGACTTCTGTAATCGCAAAAGTCTTGGTTTCTTGCACATAAATATCAGAAGTCTACTTCCTAAGTTTGAGTTATTCACTGCGTTAGCACACTCTGCCAACCCTGATGTTCTAGCAGTGTCTGAATCCTGGCTCAGGAAGGCCACCAAAAATTCTGAAATTTCCATCCCCAACTATAACATTTTCCGTCTAGATAGAACTGCCAAAGGGGGGTGGAGTTGCAATCTACTGTAGAGATAGCCTGCAGAGCTCTATCATACTATCCAGGTCTGTGCCCAAACAGTTTGAGCTTCTACTTCTAAAAATCCACCTTTCCAGAAATAAGTCTCTCACTGTTGCCGCTTGCTACAGACCCCCTCAGCCCCCAGCTGTGCCCTGGACACCATATGTGAATTGATTGCCCCCATTTATCCTCAGAGTTTGTACTGCTTGGTGACCTAAATTGGGATATGCTTAATACCCCAGCCATCCTACAATCCAAGCTAGATGCCCTCAACCTCACGCAAATTATCAACGAACCTACCAGGTACAACCCTAAATCCGTAAACATGGGTACCCTCATAGATATCATCCTGACTAACATACCCTCTAAATACACCTCAGCTGTCTTCAACCAGGATCTCAGCGATCACTGCCTTATTGCCTGCGTCCGTAATCGGGTCCGCGGTCAAACGACCACCCCTCATCACTGTCAAACGCTCCCTAAAACACTTTAGCGAGAGGCCTTCCCTAATTGACCTGGCCCAGGTATCCTGGATGGATATAGATCTCATTCCGTCAGTAGAGGATGCCTGGTTGTTCCTTAAAAGTAATTTCCTCTCAATCTTAAATAAACATGCCCCATTCAAAAAATACAGAACTAAGAACCGATATAGCCCCTGGTTCTCCTCAGACTTGACTGCCCTTGACCAGCACAAAAACATCCTGTGGCGTACAGCATTAGCATCAAATAGCCCCCGCGATATGCAACTTTTCAGGGAAGTTAGGAACCAATATACACACGCAGTCAGGAAAGCAAAGGCTAACTTTTTCAAACAGAAATTTGCATCCTGTAGCACTAACTCCAAAAAGTTTTGGGACACTGTAAAGTCCATGGAGAATAAGAGCACTTCCTCCCAGCTGCCCACTGCACTGAGGCTAGGAAACACTATCACCACCGATAAATCTACAATAATCGAGAATTTCAACAAGCATTTTGCTACAGCTGGCCATGCTTTCCATCTGGCTACCACTAACCCGGCCACCAACTCTGCACCCTCTGCTGCAACTTGCCCATGCCCCCCGCTTCTCCTTCACACAAATTCAGACAGCTGATGTTTTGAAAGCGCTGCAAAATCTGGACCCCTACAAATCAGCTGGGCTAGACAATCTGGACCCTTTCTTTCTAAAACTAGCCGCCGAAATTGTCGCTACCCCTATTACTAGTCTGTTCAACCTCTCTTTCATAACGTCTGAGATCCCCAGAGATTGGAAAGCTGCCGCGGTCATCCCCCTCTTCAAAGGGGGGTGACACTCTAGATCCAAATTGCTACAGACCTATATCCATCCTGCCCTGCCTTTCGAAAGTATTCGAAAGCCAAGTTAACAAACAGATCATCGACCATTTCGAATACCACCGTACCTTCTCCGCTATGCAATCCGGTTTCCGAGCTGGTCACGGGTGCACTTCAGCCACGCTCAAGGTCCTAAACGATATTATAACCGCGATTGATAATAGACAGTACTGTGCAGCCGTCTTCATCGACCTGGCCAAGGCTTTCGACTCTGTCAACCACCGCATTCTTATTGGCAGACTAAATAGCCTTGGTTTCTCAAATGACTGCCTCGCCTGGTTCACCAACTACTTCTCAGATAGAGTTCAGTGTGTCAAATCGGAGGGCCTGTTGTCTGGACCTATGGCAGTCTCTATGGGGGTGCCACAGGGTTCAATTCTTGGGCCGACACTTTTCTCTGTGTATATCAATGATGTCGCTCTTGCTGCTGGTGACTCTCAGATCCACCTCTACGCAGACGACACCATTTTGTATACATCTGGCCCTTCATTGGACACTGTGTTAACAAACCTCCAAACGAGCTTCAATGCCATACAACAATCCTTCAGTAGCCTCCAACTGCTCTTAAACACTAGTAAAACTAAATGCATGCTTTTCAATCGAACGCTGCTGGCACCCGCCCACCCGACTAGAATCACCACTCGACGGGTCTGACCTAGAGTATGTGGACAACTACAAATACCTAGGTGTCTGGTTAGACTGTAAACTCAACTTCCAGACTCACATAAAGAATCTCCAATCCAAAGTTAAATCTAGAATCGGCTTCCAATTTCGCAACAAAGCCTCCTTCACTCATGCTGCCAAACATGCCCTCGTAAAACTGACTATCCTACCGATCCTTGACTTCGGCGATGTCATTTACAAAATAGCCTCCAACACTCTACTCAGCAAATTGGATGTAGTCTATCACAGTGCCATCCGTTTTGTCTCCAAAGCCCCATACACTACCCACCACTGTGACCTGTACGCTCTTGTTGGCTGGTCCTCACTACATGTTCGTCGTCAAACCCACTGGCTCCAGGCCATCTATAAATCACTGCTAGGCAAATCCCCGCCTTATCTTAGCTCATTGGTCACCATAGCAGCACCCACCCGTAGTCTGCGCTCCAGCAGGTATATCTCACTGGTCATTCCCAAAGCCAACACCTCCTTTGGCCGCCATTCCTTCCAGTTCTCTGCTGCCAATGACTGGAACGAATTGCAAAAATCTCTGAAGCTGGAGACTCTTATCTCCCTCAATAACTTTAAGCATCAGTTGTCAGAGCACCTTACCGATCACTGCACCTGTACACAGCCCATCTGAAATTAGCCCACCCAACTACCTCATCCCTATATTGTTATTTATTTTGCTCTTTTGCACCCCAGTATCTCTATTTGCACATAATCTCTTGCACATCTAGCATTCCAGTGTTAATACTATTGTAATTATTCTGCACTATAGCCTATTTATTGCCTTACCTCCATAACTTGCTACATTTGCACACACTGTATATATATTTTCTGTTGTATTTCTGACTTTATGTTTTTTACCCCATATGTAACTCTGTGTTGTTTTTTATTGCACTACTTTGCTTTATCTTGGCCAGGTCGCAGTTGTAAATGAGAACCTGTTCTCAACTGGCTTACCTGGTTAAATAAAGGTGAAATAAAAAATAAAATAAAAATTGGTCACCATAGCAACACCCACCCGTAGTATGCGCTCCAGCAGGTATACAGTGGGGAGAACAAGTATTTGATACACTGCCGATTTTGCAGGTAATTTTTATCATAGGTACGTACACTTCAACTGTGAGAGACGGAATCTAAAACAAAAATCCAGAAAATCACATTGTATGATTTTTAAGTAATTAATTTGCATTTTATTGCATGACATAAGTATTTGATACATCAGAAAATAACTTAATATTTGGTACAGAAACCTTTGTTTGCAATTACAGAGATCATACGTTTCCTTTAGGTCTTGACCAGGTTTGCATACACTGCAGCAGGGATTTTGGCCCACTCCTCCATACAGACCTTCTCCAGATCCTTCAGGTTTCGGGGCTGTCGCTGGGCAATACGGACTTTCAGCTCCCTCCAAAGATTTTCTATTGGGTTCAGGTCTGGAGACTGGCTAGGCCACTCCAGGACCTTGAGATGCTTCTTACGGAGCCACTCCTTAGTTGCCCTGGCTGTGTGTTTTGGGAATGCTGGAAGACCCAGCCACGACCCATCTTCAATGCTCTTACTGAGGGAAGGAGGTTGTTGGCCAAGATCTCACGATACATGGCCCCATCCATCCTCCCCTCAATACGGTGCAGTTGTCCTGTCCCCTTTGCAGAAAAGCATCCCCAAATAATGATGTTTCCACCTCCATGCTTCACGGTTGGGATGGTGTTCTTGGGGTTGTACTCATCCTTCTTCTTCCTCCAAACACGGCGAGTGGAGTTTAGACCAAAAAGCTCTATTTTTGTCTCATCAGACCACATGACCTTCTCCCATTCCTCCTCTGGATCATCCAGATGGTCATTGGCAAACTTCAGACAGGCCTGGACATGCGCTGGCTTGAGCAGGGGGACCTTGCGTGCGCTGCAGGATTTTAATCCATGACGGCGTAGTGTGTTACTAATGGTTTTCTTTGAGACTGTGGTCCCAGCTCTCTTCAGATCATTGACCAGGTCCTGCCGTGTAGTTCTGGGCTGATCCCTCACCTTCCTCATTATCATTGATGCCCCACGAGGTGAGATCTTGCATGGAGCCCCAGACCGAGGGTGATTAACCGTAATCTTGAACTTCTTCCATTTTCTAATAATTGCGCCAACAGTTGTTGCCTTCTCACCAAGCTGCTTGCCTATTGACCTGTAGCCCATCCCAGCCTTGTGCAGGTCTACAATTTTATCCGTGATATCCTTACACAGTTCTCTGGTCTTGGCCATTGTGGAGAGGTTGGAGTCTGTTTGATTGAGTGTGTGGACAGGTGTCTTTTATACAGGTAACGAGTTCAAACAGGTGCAGTTAATACAGGTAATGAGTGGAGAACAGGAGGGCTTCTTAATGAAAAACTAACAGGTCTGTGAGAGCCGGAATTCTTACTGGTTGGTAGGTGATCAAATACTTATGTCATGCAATAAAATGCAAATTAATTACTTAAAAATCATACAATGTGATTTTCTGGATTTTTGTGTACCTATGTACCTATGATAAAAATTACAGACCTCTACATGCTTTGTAAGTAGGAAAACCTGCAAAATCGGCAGTGTATCAAATACTTGTTCTCCCCACTGTATCTCACTTGTCATCCCCAAAGCCAACACCTCCTTTGGCCGCCATTCCTTCCAGTTCTCTGCTGCCAATGAATGGAACGAACTGCAAAAATCTCTGAAGCTGGAGACTCTTATCTCCCTCACTAACTTTAAGCATCAGTTGTCAGAGAACCTTACCGATCACTGCACCTGTACACAGCCCATCTGAAATTAGCCCATCCAACTAACTCATCCCTATATTGTTATTTATTTTGCTCATTTGCACCCCAGTATCTCTATTTGCACATCAATCATTCCAGTGTTAATACTTCATTGTAATTATTTTGCACTATGGCCTATTTATTGCCTTACACACTGTATATATATTTTCTGTAGTATTTTTGACTTTATGTTTTGTTTACCCCATATGTAACTCTGTGTTGTTGTTTTTATCGCACTGCTTTGCTTTATCTTGGCCAGGTCGCAGTTGTAAATTAGAACTTGTTCTCAACTGGCTTACCTGGTTAAATAAAGGTGAAAAAAAAAATGAAAAAGACAAAAATTATATTGTCATTCAGTTGCTCCATGAGCCAATAAGGCTAAACCCTAAAATGTACATTTTATGCCCACATGGTCCACTTTTTGACACATCACTTGCTCTCTAGAGAGTTCTATGAACCCTTTTGAAACCCTTTTCTCTAAGACAACATTCTGAGGGTTGCTTCCATTGGAGGACATTATAATACTCTGAGGCTCAGCACCCTGATAGCCTGTCAGCATCAGAACAACATTCCTTCATTCTGCACCTGTACCAGGCAGGCCTCCGTATGGGCTGCTCGGTGTCCTCGCTCCTCGCTCTTCCTCAGCCGTGTTTCCCAGAGAAAGCAGGAGGCTTCAGGGTCCCAGGGCCAACACGCCAGAGAACACCAGTGAAAATAAACAGAGCGGCTTCCTCCTACCCCCTCATCCTCTCGTCCCACCCCCCACCCACTGCCCCCGCCGAGAAAGATCGCACCAAGCCGGCGTGTTTGTTTGTGGAGATGGTGAGAAGCTGTCATGATGTCATCACCAGAAGGCAGCTTTTCCCTCTAGTGCTCTCTGTCCCTTTCCAAGCCAAACAGATGAGATCAGATCATCTTTCCTTATGTTCCTGTCTGTGTGACCAGCCACCATTACTCCACTACGCCGCAGCTTTGGTAACCATGTCTCTGTCCTCGGGGGTTGCCGCGGCCACAGAGTGGCTCTAAAGTTACACAGTTCTCTCTGTAGCTCAACTGGTAGAGCACGGCGCTTGTAACGCCAAGGTAGTGGGTTCGATCCCCGGGACCACCCATACACAAAAATGTATGCACGCATGACTGTAAGTCGCTTTGGATAAAAGCGTCTGCTAAATGGCATATTATTATTATATATATTATTATCTGGTCACCTGGCGTAAAGGTGGTATCTCTGGTATGACAGCAAATATAGTTCTGCACATTATTGGTCTGTTATTTTATCTGATAACCTTCAACCAAGAACATTTTGTATCTAGAGGAAGAGATCTTGATCAGTCCAAGATTAATCTGAAGACTTATAATGAAATAAATATATTTAATTAACCATAATTGAACCATTAGAAAGAGCGATAACCAAAGGGTAACACATAGGTACCACAAATGATTTAATACTACATGTGTCCAATAAACTCTCATAAAGTAGTAGTGTATATAGTGTTGTAGTCAGCTACTTTTTGTTAGATACAGAGGCCATCAGGAATCAAGTATCAGGTCAGATAGTACATGTGTGGTAAATGGAATTATATTTTGGCTGGTTTGTGGCAAACCTGAACGTTCTCAATTCATACCTGAAACTGTAGTGACACCTAGTGGTTAAAACCAAGAGAAGTGTAAACCAGCAAGCATTGTCTGCTGGTCAAGGGATGCCATTACTGTTGTTTGTCAATTTCTGGAAAATGTAGTGGCATGAGGAACACAAATGTAAACCAATGCTTTACATCTACATTCACAATTCACAGGGAAATATCCATGCCAGTCTGAAAAATAATTTTGAACACTGCATATGTTCGTTCAACTATATTATTCAGAGATAGTTGGTTTCATTGAGCGCTCCATGCTTGGTTTCAGAGTAGCCTAACCAAAGCCAAATTACATCAATGGGGTGTCAGGAAAACATGCAGAGTGCCCTGCCCCTGCTCAAACTTGAAAGAAATGTTTCACACAGACTCTTTTAAAATTGATTGATTTAAATGTAAACTATCACTGTCACGCTACCTGTGTTCAAACAACATGACAAAACGTATGAACATGCTGTTTCACATAGATTCCATGGCCTGTGTGTGTGTGTGTGTGGTTGTGTGGGTGTGTGTGTAAGAGAGAGAGAGAGAGGAAAGGCTGTGTAACCACTGCACCACAGCAGAACCCGAGACAGAGCTGCATTTCTTGACAAAATGTTAAAAATATAAAACAATCAGAGAGTGTAATTTCCCCAAATTTGAAACCCTTATTCAAGGTTTCAAAGACCTCACTGATGAGGATGGGCTACCCGTCCTGTTGGGGGAGGACGCAGAGAGCTGTGGATTGGCAACGCACTACATTGCTGCCTGCCATAAGATGAGGGACAGTGTCTGACAGACCAACCAACCTGCACATGACCTCTATGCTTATTGTTATTGTTCAATGTATGGTTATTTTGACCCTTGGTTATTGTTGTTACTGTTGTCCCGTTGACAATATTGATTATTATGATTAATTATGTTAATATTGTAAATCTCCAAAGTAAGCTTAAGCAATATGTACCTTATTACTTCATGCCAATAAAGCAAATTTAATTAAATTGAGAGAGAGAGAGAGCGAGAGAGAGAGAGAGAGAGACAGAGAGAGAGAGAGAGAGAGAGACAGAGCGAGAGAGAGAGAGACAGAGAGAGAGAGACAGAGAGAGAGAGAGAGAGAGAGAGAGAGAGAGAGAGAGAGAGAGAGAGAGAGAGAAAGAGAGAAAGAGAGACAGAGAGAGAGAGAGAGAGAGAGAGAGAGAGAGAGACAGACAGAGAGAGAGAGAGACGAGAGAGAGAGAGAGAGAGAGAGAGAGAGAGAGAGCGAGAGAGAGAGAGAGAGAGAGAGAGAGCGAGAGAGAGAGAGAGAGAGAGAGAGAGAGAGAGAGAGAGAGAGAGAGAGAGAAAAAGAGACAGAGAGAGAGAGAGAGAGAGAGAGAGAGAGAGAGAGAGAGAGAGAAGAGAGAGAGAGAGAGAGAGAGAGAGAGAGAGAGAGAGATGCAGACAGCCGAGCTAGCTGAGCAGGAACTGAGCAAGCGAATCGAGGAATCCGTGAGAAAGAGAGCGCGCTTGTTTGAAATGGAAAAGCATCTCGGCAGCTATTGATAAAGAACAACATCAAGACGACGCAGCTGATTGATGCACTGTTGAGAGCTACATCCTGATGGGTTCGTGCTGATTGTACAGAGATGGTGACAGCCGGTTAAATGGCGTCCCTAGACAAGGCAAGTACAAGATGTACAGTTCAAGTCGGAAGTTTACATACACTTAGGTCGGAGTCATTAAAACTCGTTTTTCAACCACTCCACAAATTTCTTGTTAACAAACTATAGTTTTATAATTTTTCCAACAATTGTTAACAGACAGATTATTTCACTTATAATTCACTGTATCACAATTCCAGTGGGTCAGAAGTTTACATACACTAAGTTGACTGTGGACAATGACCCCAAGCATACTTCAAAGTTGTGGCAAAATGCCTTAAGGACAACAAAGTCAAGGTATTGGAGTGGCCATCACAAAGCCCTGACCTCAATCCTATAGAACATTTGTGGGCAGAACTGAAAAAGTGTGTGCGAGCAAGGAGGCCTACAAACCTGACTCAGTTACACCAGCTCTGTCAGGAGGAATGGGCCAAAATTCATTCAATTTATTGTGGGAAGCTTGTGGAAGAATACCCGAAACGTTTGACCCAAGTTAAACAATTTAAAGGCAACGCTACCAAATACTAATTAGTGTATGAAACTTCTGACCCACTGGGAATGTGATGAAAGAAAGAAAAGCTGAAATAAATCATTCTCTCTACTATTATTCTGACATTTCATTCTTAAAATAAAGTGGTGATCCTAACTGACCTAAGACAGGGAATACTTACTAGGATTAAATGTCAGGAATTGTGAAAAAACTGAGTTTAAATGTATTTGGCTGAGGTGTATGTAAACTTCCGACTTCAACTGTATGTCAGGAGAAGTGCAGTACTTTTATTTCACCTTTATTTTACCAGGTAAGCCAGTTTTAGAACAATTTCTCATTGACAACTGCGACCTGGCCAAGATAAAGCAAAGCAGTGCGATAAAAACAACAACAACACAGAGTTACATATGGAATAAACAAAACGTACAGTCAATAACACAATAGAAAATATATATATACAGTGCGTGCAAAATGTAGTAAGTTATGGAGGTAAGGGCAATAAATAGGCCATAGTTGCAAAATAATTACAATTTAGTATTAACACTGGAGTGATAGATGTGCAGAAGATTATGTACAAATAGAGATACTGGGGGTGCAAATTAGCAAAATAAATAACAATGTAAATAACAATATGGGGGATGAGGTAGTTGGGTGGGGGCTAATTACAGATGGGCTGTGTACAGGTGCAGTGATCAGAAGCTGCTCTGACAACTGATGCTTAAAGATAGTGAGGGAGATAAGTGTCTCCAGCTTCAGAGATTTTTGCAGATCGTTCCAGTCATTTGCAGCAGAGAACTGGAAGGAATGGCGGCCAAAGGAGGTGTTGGCTTTGGGGATGACCAGTGAGATATACAGTTGAAGTCGGAGGTTTACATACACCTTAGCTAAATACATTTAAACTCAGTTTTTCACAATTCCTGACATTTAATCTAGTAAAATTCCCTGTTTTAGGTGAGTTAGGATCACCACTTTATTTTAAGAATGTGAAATGTCAGACTAACAGTAGAGAAATTATTTCTTTCAGCTTTTATTTCTTTCCTTTACACATTCCCAGTGGGTCAGAAGTTGACATTCACTCTATTGTGTTTGCCAAGATTGCCTTTAAATTGTTTAACTTGGGTCAAACGTTTCGGGTAAGGCTTTCCACAAGCTTCCCACAATAAGTTGGGTGAATTTTGGCCCATTCCTCCTGACAGAGCTGGTTAACTGAGTCAGGTTTGTAGGCCTCCTTGCTCGCACACGTTTTTCAGTTCT
>NW_025537888.1:0-26058 GCF_020615455.1 Coregonus clupeaformis | reverse complement strand
TGTCACGCCTTGGCTCCGGACTTGTGTGTTGAGCCAGGGTGTGTTCGCTTTCGGTGGTGTTTTGTTTGGTTGGGTGGTTCTATGTGTTGTATTTCTTGTTGGGTTCTTGGCCGACTCCCCAACCGGGAGGTACCGAGTGTCAGCTGTCGCCTGTTATCTCTGATTGGGAGCCATATTTATCTGTATGTTTTCTCCTGTGGGTGTGGTGGGTTTTTGTTCCATGTTCTGTCAGTTTAGCAGAGACTTCTACGAATGGTTTTGTTTTGTTGTTTTGTTCTAGACTTTGAGTTAATAAAGTCATGTTCACTAACGCGCTGCGCTTTGGTCTGTTCATTCGCAGACGATCGCGACAGAAAAACCCACCAAAAAGGGATACAGCGTGTCCAGGAGCAAAGAGACTGGACATGGGAGGAGGCGCCTGGTAAGGAGATCGAGAGGCTGGCGATGGCCCAGGTGGGCAAATCGTGGTCCTGGGAGGACATGCTCGGGGGCAAGGGACCTGGGGGAAGATCAAGGCCCTGGCGAGAGAGGGAGCAACGCGCCAGCAGGTCATCGTTGGAAGGACGAGAGCAACCCCAAAAAGTTTTTTGGGGGCACATGGCTTGGGCGGCTGGGCAGCAGGAGGCTGCCACAGGGAGACGTGAGAGAAGGCTATCGGATTACGGAGCCATTGGCGTAGAGAGGAAGGGAAGTTGTTGCGGCACGGCGTGAGAGACTGATGTGTGTTACCAGTCCGGTCCGTCCTCTCCTGATCCCGAGTTATAGCCAGTGGTGTGTGTTCCCCCGGTACGGACCGCCCTGTTCTACTCCCGCATCAGCCCACGGTGTGCGTCAGCCAGTCCAGCCCGGCCTGTTCCTGCTCCACGCACAGAACCTACGGTGTGCGTCGCCAGCCCAGCCCGGCCTGTTCCTGCTCCACGCACAGAACCCACGGTGTGCGGTCGCCAGCCCAGCCCGGCCTGTTCCTGCTCCACGCACAGAACCTACGGTGTGCGTCGCCAGCCCAGCCCGGCCTGTTCCTGCTCCACGCACAGAACCCTACGGTGTGCGTCGCCAGCCCAGCCCGGCCTGTTCCTGCTCCACGCACAGAACCTAAGGTGTGCGTCGCCCGCCCAGCCCGGCCTGTTCCTGCCCACGCACAGAACCTACGGTGTGCGTCGCCAGCCAGCCTCGGCCTGTTCCTGCTCCACGCACAGAACCTACGGTGTGCGTCGCCAGCCCAGCCCGGCCTGTTCCTGCTCCACGCACAGAACCTACGGTGTGCGTCGCCAGCCCAGCCCGGCCTGTTCTGCTCCACGCACAGAACCTACGGTGTGCGTCGCCAGCCCAGCCCCGCCTGTTCCTGCCACTGCACCAAACCTACGGTGCGCGTCGCCAGCCCGACCCGGCCTGTTCCTGCCACTCGCACAAACCACGGTGCGCGCCAGACGGCCAGAGTCTGCCGTCTGCCCAACGGGGCGCCTGAACTGCCCGTCTGCCCAACGGGCGCCCGAACTGCCCGTCTGCCCAACGGCGCCTGAACTGCCTGTCTGCCCAAGCCGTCTGAACTGTCCGTCTGCCAAGCGCTGCATGAACTGCCCGTCTGTACGGAGCCTGCAAAGCCGCCCCGCCTGCCATGAGCCTTCAGAGCCGTCCGCCAGACCGGAGCCCGGCTAGAGCCTTCCCGCCAGACAGGATCAGCCAGAGCCTTCCCGCCAGACAGGATCAGCCAGAGCCTTCCGCCAGACAGGATCAGCTAGAGCCGTCCGCCAGCCATGAGCAGCCAGATCCGTCAGCCGGCCATGAGCAGCCAGATCCGTCAGCCAGCCATGAGCAGCCAGATCCGGCGGCCAGCCAGAGCAGCCAGATCCGCTGCCAGCCATGAGCAGCCAGATCCGTCAGCCAGCCATGAGCAGCCAGATCCGTCAGCCAGCCATGAGCAGCCAGATCCTTCAGCCAGCCATGAGCCGTCCAGCCAGGATCCGCTAGAGCCAGCCAGCCAGGATCCGCCATTGAGTCCGGTGTGTCCCTTAGCCCGGTGCTGCCCCTTATCCTGGTGCGCCCCTTGTCCGTACTGCCCCCTTAGTCCGGTGCCCCCTTAGTCCGGTTGCCCCTTAGTCCGGTGCTGCCCTTTAGTCCGGTGCCGCCCTTAATCCAGTGGGGTTTAGTTGGGGGTGGTCATGCGTGAGGAGGCTACGTAAGCGGGTAGTGACTTTGGTGGGGTGGGGACCACGGCCAGAGCCAGAACCACCGCCGAAGAGGTATGCCCACCCAGCCCTCCCTTGTTTAGCCTTATTGAGGCGCGGGCCGCAGTCCGCGCCTTTAGGGGGTAATTGTGACGCTCTGGCTCCGGACTTTGTGTGTTGAGCCAGGGTGTGTTGGTTCGTGGTGTTTTGTTTGGTTGGGTGGTTCTATGTGTTGTATTTCTTTGTTGGGTTCAATGACTCCCAATCGGGAGGTAACGAGTGTCAGCTGTCGGCTGGGTTATCTCTGATTGGGATTCCACTATCTTATCTGTATGTTTTCCTGTGGGTGTGGTGGGTTTTGCTGTTCCATGTTCTGTCAGTTTAGCAGAGGACTTCACGGAATCGTTCTTGTTTTGTTGTTTTGTTCTAGACTTTGAGTTAATAAAGTCATGTTTCACTCAACGCGCTGCGCTTTGGTCTGTTCATTCGTCAGACGATCGTGACAGGCAAAAGCACATCACGATTCACAGCATACTAAAGGTTGCAGAGGGAGAATGACTGAGAAAGTCAGTTCCGATGACTTTTGAAAAGGAACATCCTACTCCAAAATGAATGAAAATAAAATGCTGAAATCTAAAATAGAATTCCCCCTCCAGAAATGAGCCCAATAACATTGGTCCATATTATCAGGCAGGTGTGCTATTTAGCAATCAGCATTATCACCTGATGTAGCCCACTGATGCAGCATGGTGGCTATAAATAAATAGGCTGACGGTTACCCATCTGCATTTATCCCATTGAGCAAATAATTGTAACCTACCTGTTACACCTAACCCGTGTTACATTTAGCCTCGGTCTTCCCTATGAATTCAATGCCGATTGGCGAAAAGTGCTAAAACACATAAACCATGCCACTATTAAAAACTCAATTTCTAAAATGGTGCATTTTACAAATGTATTGGATTTGAGAAATAAGTGTAGCCTAGTAACACTAGAAAGCTCAGGATACTCCTCTTTTAACAGTGGCCATCAACACTTATTTCAAAGGGGTTTTCCGCAACTGCATTATTAAGAATGTTGTACAATGACTGGCCATATTTCTTTCTTTGTGTGGCACTCTCAATTTGAATGCGCATCAAGAGGAATATTATTTTCGCATAGAATGCAACAGGCTCAACAATTGAATAGGTAACTATTCTACTATGGAGAGAACAATTTTCATTAGATATAAATTCAAATAACCAAAGGTACCGTGTCTCAGCATCCGCCTGGCTCTCATTTGGATCATAGGTGCTGGGTCTTGACCCAGTAGGACCGCCCAATTTAACCCCTGGCCGTGCCATGTGCGTTCACGAAATAAAACGTTAATGACGCTGACACGGTGCAACAGGGATCTCATTAACCCGCTTTCCACTCCATAAAGTTGAGGCAACGGATGTCCACTTGACCGAAACACATTAGGGAATCCAGAGGTCGTGGAAGTCGCTCATCGCCAGCATGCTCACACCGGTTCCCTCTGCCCATTAATTAGATTTATGCTCTGTTTGGCGTTCGTGCCGTTGTCCCCCTCTCCCACCTCTCTTATTACAGTTGCTAGCCTACACAGCTGGAGACTTTCCATCTGCACGATCTCTGAGATCTATTTGGGTATCCGGTGGCAAGACAAGGTTTCCAACTGGGAGGTACTGCAGAAAGCTAACAGCACCAGCATTGAGGCTAAGATCAGCTCCGATGGACCGGCCACACCATCAGGATGCCCCAACACTGTCTCCCAAGAAGGATCTGCAGCAGAGGCACCGGAAGACAGGCCGACTCCAGCTCGGGCCAAAGAAGATCCTTCTGGGAGACAGTGTTGGGGTGTCCTGATGGTGTGGCGGTCCATCGGAGTTCTGCAATATCCAGCCCAGCCAACTCACAGACATCATCTCTACCCGATCCACCTGGCACTCCAAAACCCTCACAGGAGTGAAGACAACTTTGTGCAGGTCAGAAACAACCGTCTTACTGCAGCCAGAGCAAAGCGTAATTCCCGACACAACCGACCAACAAGACCAGCGGAAGCACGTCTGTCCCCTCATGCCTCAGTCTGTGCTTCAAAACTTGGACTCGAGCCACCAAGAACCACAATAAACCGAAGTGACATGCACGAGTCGTCATCGCGAAACTGATGGACTACCAGAGAGAGAGCCTACACTCTAAGAAGTAAAGGGAGCCTCAAAGAACCTTTTGGGTTCATAACAGTTGCCACTATGGGGGAAACCTCTCTGAAAAGGTTACTTGAGAAACCCTTTGTTAAGGTTCAAACAGAAACCTTTTTGTGATGGAAGGGGGTTTAATTATTAACATTTTATTAATATATTGTAGGTCCAGCAGCCTGTCAGAAGATTGGAGGCGTGGCTTATTGGAAGCATGGCTTTCAGATATATTTTGGCCACCCGTGAGTGTAAATGTCATGGCTGTTAATCTGTTCTGCTGTATTATCATTATAGGTTAAACTTGTACATAGCTAGTTTTGAAGCCCTGTTTAAGGCTTATATAAATGCATGTGATACTAAAGGGTGAAATAGTCACCATGAGAATCTCCAGAGTTCCTTAAATCACCTCAAACGTTTTATAAAAACACAACAGAACAGATGAACAGGCATGGCATTAAGGGCTCAATTCAATCTGTAGCTCTGAAAACACTGCCTATGTTGGCTCAATCAGATTACCTTTAAATTCCAATCACGCTATAGTGCTGAACTTCAGTGATACGTATTGAATCAAGCCCCCTTACCCTCATGGTTGGCCAAAAATAACTATCTGAAACCACACCTCCAATAAGCCAGGCCTCCAATCTTCGATAGGCTGCTGCCACTTCAATATTATTGCTGTTATCGATGTTATTACTATTATTATTATAGTAAATATACTTTATATTAATGTTTTAATATTATAATAATTGTTATCAATATTATATATATACACACTTCACTATATAACAAACTAAGAATTCAATATTATTACGTGACAGAAAAACATGTGCTAACACAATCTATTTAACCACACAATATAAGTTAAATATCATAGCTGTCATTCTTCAAAATGCTCCATACCCTTTGCTACATTGAAACATTAAAGGTCCCTCCAAGAACCTCTCAACTAACAAAAGCGCAAATATGAACCCACTGACTGCAAATGGTTTGAAGAACTCCAGGGTTCCTTGAAGATCTCCAGGGTTCCTCGAGACACCCCTAATTCTACGCAGTGTTTATGTAGTCACACAGGGGCCGCATTCAGGAAATGTAAGCACCTTTCCTACGACGCCTTTCCTATGCACTTCTCAGTAGTTGGTATTCAGACTTACCTTATGGAGGTGTATAACGAGGTTTGCGGGCCAGGCTCCCTCACTGCACACACTGGAATAAATGTTATTCAACCCAAGAAAACACACCCACTGGGTGGCCTTCCAATTTGATCATGGAGTTATTGTTCAATTAGTTTTTCTGTTCATTTATCTAAAGCGTTCCCTTTAAAAAACTGACCTTTCATTTGAATTTGATCGGCAGAAGACGCACAATGTAGACTAGTGGAGAATGCGTCAGGATATGGAAAGACAACCATGCATATGCATATTTGTCTCAGTTTCAGAACCCATGGGTAGATTAAAAAACACAGATTTTACACATGATTTATGCTTAGGGAATCATCATGAATGGTTTGATTCATTCTGAAAGTTGTCACATTCAGTTCATCAATGGCAATGTTGAAAGTAGTATACAATATAATAATAATATGGAGAATAATATACAATAGTATAATGTAATAAATATAGCCGAATTACCAGCACTGATCATGGAGCTGTGTGACTACAAGTGCCAAGTTTTTTCGTTCAAACTAACATTTAAGAAGCCCACATGTCCTGATTTATTTGTACTACAATTTGTATTTTGCCTTCATTAAATAGTATCCACTATTACTTGACCCTCAACAACAACCACAAGGAAGTGACAGCATATACAGAGGGAAAACAAATAAAGCTAGGCTAAAATCAAACAATGGAATGGAATGATACGAATTTAGGGTAGGGCCTACCAACTCAAAGGGAATGTACAGTAAATTGGCAGTTAAATATAGTATACATAGTTATTACTTACGGTCGCTACTGATAGTGGCTAAGAATATTTAACATACAGTATAGCCTACAAATGGAAGGGAAACAGGAAAAGTCGGGGCATTTGATTAAAACGTTCTAGACAGCACAAAGGTTAAATTTCCGCAACTGTTTGCATTGTCATCCCATTGGTTTGCGTCTCCAAATTTTATTCCTGCAAGTTACAAGGCCATACAATAAAAATTCAGCCTAACGGCACAGCATTTTCATTCTTCACTGTGGGAAAGGGGGCATAAATATCTGTCATTTTGATATGCTTTTCAGTTTCCTGCCATGTGACAGGTTTCACATTCATCTCCAGTGATCATAAGATAAAATAAGTACATCTAAAACAATTGTCATTTAGCCCATATTTACAATCCCCTTTATCCAAACGTGGATTAATCATTTACCTAGCTCTTCTCAGCAGCTCTTCTCCAATTTATAAATTATAGTGCATGGAGAATGCTGTTATTTCTATCGAAGAAATGTAAGAAAAAAATTTTCCTACTTGGAACCAACAGGTTCGCTCGAGCCTTATTCATAGTTTCCTCAGGCGTAAAGGTGGTGGAATTATGAGGAAATTAAAGTCACAGAATACAATACTGTAGAGACACTTCTGCTATGCCTTCATTTCTGTGTTCTCCACCCCAAATGCTCTTTGGCTGGGCTGCTGTTTCCCATGCTTAAGTTCACGGTCAGAATACGCAGAGAGAGTAAAGTGCATTAAAAGGAAGCTAAATTCCATTTACATGTTCATAACTCGGGTCTGAATTCCCCCATAGCTGACCAGTCACTTAGATTCTGTTTAATATAAACACATTCAGAATTCCTATACCTAGAAAGTCATGCTAGCAAGCCCAAGACCAAATAATGTGGCTCCTCTTATTGAAGTTCACCTTGAAAGGGAAGGAGGCAGGCCGGTAAGGGGATAGCACACAACTTTATATGATTATATACTGTAGGAGCTAGTGTAGCGACCCTGCCATTAGTAAGGCTACTACCTCTTCGACTGAGTGGATGAATCCTATTAGTGCAGAAGGTAGTAGTGCACTTCCGTCACAAGTTCATGGCACCGTGCCTGGTGTCGACAAGGTCCAAGGAAGACTACTATAAGGCGAAATGAGAAAGGCCTCTTTATACTGAAGGTATTTAAGATTAGAAGAGGTAGTGCCATAGCTCGCGAGCCGCCTGATCCTGCGAGCTTACAGTACATGAATGGTTCGCCAGTAGTGCTGAGTACACGCTAGAAAAAAAGGTTTCCAAAAAGGGTTCTTTGCAGAGGGGGATAGGGTTCTACCGAAAACAGTTTTTTTGGGAGACAAGGGTTCTTTGTAAAGCGTAAATCATAGCCCCGACGCTGAGATGAGATAGTCCCCAAGCGCCCCATTGTGACATAGCTATGTGGCTCTGAGACCACCATTCACGGGGATGCACAGCCCGAACACGCACCTCCCCACAATTCCCAACCAACACATATCCGGTACGTGTCTCTATTCATTTGAATGTGTTGACAGTTAGAGAAATTGCTTGAGCTGCCCTAAGAATTTGAAAAGTATGAAAGCCAACGGTCCAATATTCTAGAACTCTGCTGTGCATACACGTACACATTTGGTACTTTGATAGAGCCTTTTGGATATCACATTGCAAACCACCATAATGTGGACAAATTAAGAAATATTCAAAAAGGCTTTACACCCAAGGAAGTAAACTGAAAGAGAAATGTACTCTGCTGGAGTTGATTGTTAATTCAAACAACACTGAAAAGAGTCAAATAGCAATTGAGTTAAGTTTAAGCAACTCTTTTGAGAGTTGGATATTTACTCTATTTCGTGTCATTTAAACTCCAAAATATCACACAATGACCAGAGTAGTTTTAACACAAAATGGGGTGGGACCATATAAACCCCAAAATATTGTTAAATTTGACGCCATAGGAGTTGCGACTTTACTAGTGTACACAATATTATGACTCCACCATCGAAAGGTGAGACTCTCATGAATATGTCATTTTGCTCTAGGACGCCCACAAGACTCGTCTAGGTCTCCCGGTACCAACTAAAAAAATGAATGAAAGTATATATAGAAGTACTTTAGTGCCAAAAAAGGGGTTAAATATGAATTCAAAAATATATTATAATTTCCTGAGATTTCTTATATATCTCAGATTTTTTTATTTATTTTATTTGCCATTTAGCAGACGCTCTTATCCAGAGCGACTTACAGGAGCAAGTAGGGTTAAGTGCTCTTGCTCAAGGCACATCGACTAGATTTTTCACCTAGTTGGCTCAGGGGGATTAGAACCAGCGACCTTTCGGTTACTGGGCACAACGCCTCTTAACCAATAAGCTACCTGCTAGATAATAGGACAGACACTTCAAAACATACTTCCTTTTGATTTATTTTTTGACTATCTGTTTTGCCATGTAAAAATATGTTATTCAATGCATTTCATGGGCTAATAGCAGTAAGGCCAAATAAAACATTTCCTCAAATATATATATATATATACAGTGGGGAGAACAAGTATTTGATACACTGCTGCCAATTTCGCAGGTTTTCCTACTTACAAAGCATGTAGAGGTCTGTAATTTTTATCATAGGTACACTTCAACTGTGAGAGATGGAATCTAAAAACAAAAAATCCAGAAAATCACATTGTATGATTTTAAGTAATGAATTAGCATTTTATTGCATGACATAAGTATTTGATCACCTACCACAACCAGTAAGAATTCTGGCTCACAGACCTGTTAGTTTTCTTTAAGAAGCCCTCCTGTTCTCCACTCATTACCTGTAACTTAACTGCACCTGTTCGAACTCATTACCTGTATAAAAGACACCTGTCCACACACTCAATCAAACAGACTCCAACCTCTCCACAATGCCAAGACCAGAGAGCTGTGTAAGGACATCAGGGATAAAATTGTAGACCCTGCACAAGGCTGGGATGGGCTACAGGACAACAGGCAAGCAGCTTGGTGAGAAGGCAACAACTGTTGGCGCAATTATTAGAAAACGGAAGAAGTTCAAGATGACGGTCAATCACCCTCGGTCTGGGGCTCCATGCAAGATCTCACTTCGTGGGGCATCAATGATCATGAGGAAGGTGAGGGATCAGCCCAGAACTACACGGCAGGACCAATGGGTGAGTGAGTTTAAGTATTCTACCATAGGGGCCAATACTGCTCTTCTGATGATAGTGTGACTTAATGACGTATTTTCTATTGAATAAAGGATAAAAGAGACAATGGAATCATCACAGACAGTTCAACGGCAGAACAGAGGGTTTTCCCACACTAGCAGTTGATAGAATGAAAAGTGGCACATCATACAACATTTTATTTTATCCTACCATGCACCATTGGCTCAGCCAGCCTGTGGAATTGTCTGTTTAAAATGTCCAGCTGGCCCCGGGCCTTCAACCAGGTGGCATTCACACATGTAAATACAGACGCACACACATATTCATGAAACACCTAGGCAGGCGCGCGCACACACACCCAAACTGATTTTTTTTTTATTTTTTTTTTTTTTTTTCTACTAACTCTGTTGCTGTAACATTCCTCTATGGACCTCTCTATTGACCTTCAGCTCCCTGGACAGCTCCAGTATGTTGCTTGTCTTGTTATTGGAAATGAAGGGATTCTTGTTATAGGGATTCTGGCTGTGGAATTGAACAAACAAATAATGTCACAACAGGACATTTCAGGAACAGGATGCTGACAGTTTGGTCTACAATAAGTGGTCATTTTAGTCTGTTATGCACCATAAAACCGTGGAGTATAATTAAAGCGTGTAAAAACAAAACAATATAGGAGTTCACAAATTCACATTTCACTCATTTGTTATTTCCAAATTGCTCCTATGTCCTGTCAAGACCTGAGGGGTATTCTAAAACAAGCTAGATCTACTCAGGGTTTTCTAAAGCTAACTAGCTTGACTGTCTCGGCGGCTACCACCCGGTTACAACCCTGAACCGAGATAGAGACTGCTGCCCTATGTACAGTACATAGACATGGAATCTCTATAGTCAATGAACAGCATTCTTACATAGGTATTCCTCTTGTCCAGATGGGATAGGGCAGTGTGCAGTGTGATGGCGATTGCACTGCGTCTGGGATTATTGGGGCGGTAAGCAAATTTAAGTGGGTCTAGGGGTGATAGGTAAGATAGAGGTGATATGATCCTTGACTAGTCTCTCAAAGCACCCCGCATGATGACAGAGAGTGAGTGCTGCGGGCGATAGTCATTTAGTTCAGTTACCTTTACTTTCTTGGGTACAGGGAACAATGGTGGCCATCTTGAAGCATGTGGGGAACAGCAGACTGGGAAAAGGGAGATATTGAATATGTCCGCTAAACTCACCAGCCAGCTGGTCAGTGCATGCCTGAGGACGCGGTTAGGATGACGTCTAGGCCGGCAGCCTTACGGGGGTTAACATGCTGAAATGTCTTACTCACGTTGGCCACAGAGAAGGAGAGGCCACAGTCCTTGGTAAGTGGGCCTCATCAATGGCACTGTGTTATCCTCAAAGCGGCGAAGAAGGTGTTTAGCTTGTCTGGAAGCGAGACATCGGTGTCGGCGACGTGGCTGGTTTCCCTTTTGTAGTCTGTGATTGTCTGTAGACCCCTGCCACATACGCCTCGTGTTTGAGCCGGTTGAATTGCGACTCCACTTTGTCTCCTAGTACTGATGTTTTGCCAGTTTAATTGCCTTGCGGAGTGAGTAGCTACACTGTTTGTATTCTGACATATTCCCAGTCACCTTGCCATGGTTAAATGCGGTGGTTCAAGGCTTCCAGTTTGCGCGAATGCCGCCATCTATCCACGGTTTCTAGGTTAGGGAGGTTTTAATAGTCACAGTGGCACAACACTCTCATACACTTCCTGATAAACTCAGTCACTGTTTTCAGTGTATTCGTCACAAAAAATTACAAGTTACCCAGAACTATATCCCAGTAAGCGTGAAGTCAAAACAATCGTAGTTTGCATAAAGTCGAGTGAAGTTCTTTGAGGCCATTGGTATCAGCGTGAGGGGGATATACACGACACAGACTATAACAAAGAAAATTATCCTGGGAGATTAAATACGTCGCATTTGATAGTGAGGGTATTCTAGGTCGGGTGAACAAAAGGGGACTTGAGTTCCTGTAGGTTGGTACAATTACACCACGAGTCGTTAATCATGAAACACACACCTCCGCCCCTTCTGCTTCCCGGAGATATTTATTCCTGTCTGCTGCGATGAACTGAGAACCCATCTGGCTGACCGATTTCGACAGAATATCCCCAGAGAGCCATGTTTCCGTGAAACAAAAAGTATGTTACAGGCCTTGTTGTCTCTCTGGAAAAGAAATCCTTGCCTGGAGCTCAAATGCGACCTTGTTAACCAGAGACTGAACGTTAGCGTAGAATTATACTTGGAAGCGGTGGTGGTGTGCGCGCCTCTAAGTCGAACCAGCAGGCCGCTCCGAGTCCCTCCCTCCGCCGGCGATGTTTTGGGCCAGCCGTTGAATCAGTGTCAATTGCTCTGGGAGAGCAAACAAAGGATCTGCTTGGGAAAGTCGTATTCCTGGTAGATTCTGGTGAGTTACCGCCACTCTGATATCCAATAGTTTTTCCCGGCTGTATGTAATGATACAAAACATTTTCTGAGCTAATAATGTAAAAAATAATACATAAAAAAAACAAAATACCGCAAATTGGATTCGGTGCCAGGATCCCCTTATCCCAATTTAGAGAGGCTAGGTCATGAAGGAAGGCTGCTCATTACAAATCAGGACAGGTCGTTTAACCTAGCAGCCATTATGAATACAGGCCGTGAAACAAAGTGATCACCAAGGTGATCTCCTAAACACCAGACTGATACCAGTGATCACAGTGGTCACTAAACACCAGACTGAGACCTATCAGGATTATTTGTAGAGGATAACATCGAGTAGCCTTTTTCTGGGTGTTTGGAGTCATACCTTGTGGGATTGGTAATAATCTGAGAGAGATTTAGGGAGTCCCATTGTTTTAAGACTTGGTCCGGTGGTTTAAGCACCTAGCAAGATTTTTATTCAGACTCAGTGTAAGGGGCCAGGAGAGAGCTTAGGGGCAGGTAGGGTACAGGCCGGGTGCTGATGGTGCAGCCATAGCTCCCAGCAACAGTCAACAAAGAGCTATTTGAAAGTGTAATGCTTAAAACCAGCAAATCAAATTTTGAGAGACAAACTTAGCGGAGACAACCGAGCACTGAAGGTGTTCCTTTGTAAAGATTTCCACTCCACCACCTTTGAAAGATCTGTCTTGCCGAAAAAGGTTATAACCAGAAAGGTTAACATCAGTGTCTCAGTATTGATTAACTCATCTGCATTGGAGATGTGAACCTACACTTTCAATTGATACATTTTAGGTAATAAGCTTCTAGTCTTAATGTGTGCAGAAAACCCCCCAACTCTGGCAGCAGATCAGAAAGTCAGAATTGGGGCTAGCAACAGTAGACGGGCCAGGTTGTACTATAGCAACAGTAGACGGGCCAGGCTGTACTATAGCAACAGTAGACGGGCCAGGCTGTACTATAGCAACAGTAGACGGGCCAGGCTGTACTATAGCAACAGTAAGACGGGCCAGGCTTACTATAGCAACCAGTAGACGGCGCGAGGCTGTACTATAGCAACAGTAGACGGGCCAGGCTGCTATAGCCCAACAGTAGACGGGCCAGGCTGTACTATAGCAACAGTAGACGGGCCAGGCTGTAATATAGCAACAGTAGACGGGCCAGGGGTGTGCATGCACATTTCCATATATTCATCAGCAGTCGAAATAGCAAAAATGTATTTACAAAAAGGAAGGCAAAGAACAGGTCAAAAGGGCAGGCAGAGGTCAGTAATCCAGAGCAGAGTCCAAAAAGTACAGAAACGGCAGGCAGGCAGCTCAGGGTCGGGAAGGCAGAGGTCAGTAATCCAGAACAGTGTCACAAGGTACAGAATGGAGGCAGGCTCAGGATCAGGACAGGCAGAATGGTCAAAAACAGGAAAACAGGAACACAGGGGCTAGAGCAAAACAGGAGCACGTGAAAAACGCTGGTAGGCTGACAAGACGAACTGGCAACAGGCAACCAGAAACACAGGTATAAATACACAGGGGATAATGGGGAAGATGGGGCGACACCTGGAGGGGGTGGAGACAAGCACGACAAGATCATATTGTACAGCAATTTCATCAGGTAACATGAATACAAAGCCACCGAGAGAGGGAGTTAGAAAAGGATGGGATGCCAAGTCGCGAGTGTGGGAACAAACATTGTCTGTCCCACGGTCGGTAAACGAGCAAGTTCATAGTCAACAAAGCGCGTGCAGGAGTTATGGAGTAAATAGCACAAAGCACAAGAAAAAAGTAAAATGGCTTGGGGCTAGCCATTGTAAGTTCAAAAGTCACTCGCCGTCAACAAAATAACGTGAGAGTAGCTCTCTATGAATCCAGTAAGGCTATAAAAGTCTGCGATAAAATAAATAAATAGTAGGCCTATGCTAGTTAATTAAAGCGTTTCTGAGTAAAGCTCACATAATAAGATTCACAAGTTAATTAGCCTACATAAAAATTCAGATCAGTCCAAAGTCTGTGGTGTGTGTGAGTGCGCGTGTGCTGGATGAGAGAGAGAGAGAGAGAAGAGAGAGAGAGAGAGAGAGAGAGAGAGAGAGAGAGAGAGAGAGAGAGAGAGAGAGAGAGAGAGAGAGGAGAGAGAGAGAGAGGGAGAGATGCATGTACTAGATAGGGGAGAGAGCCAGGCAGATGGGGAGAAGATTGCCGGACGGGATCAAAGCAGCAGTGCAGCAGGCAACAGGAGTAGCTGTCACACCTGCTTTCAACCCTACAAGACAGGTGCGTGGTGGGAGCAGATAAAAACGCCCTAAGCGAAAAAGCTGAACGAAAAAACGTTGGGCAAAGACAAAACCAAGATGCCAGTAAAAATGCTAAATTCCAAAGCCAGATCAAGCACAGCAATTAAAGTAAGGAGAGAAAAGTAAAGCGTCCTTAGCCAGCAGCCATTTTCCGGCAAACAGAGCTTGTCCAAATGTCACACATAGAGGACGGGGCATGCATGCCTCAAAGCCGGGTTGCATAGCTGGTTGCGATAGTATCAGTGTCAATGCCCTGAATCTATTCTGTAGATAAACTAGAGAAAATTATTTTTTTCTCGCTATATGTTTATTGACATGATACACTACATGGCCAAAAGTATGTGGACGCCTGCTTGTCGAACATCTCATTCCAAAAATCATGGGCATTAATATGGAGTTAGTCACCCCTTTGCTGCTATAACAGCCTCCACTCTTCTGGGAAGGCTTTCCACTAGATGTTGGAACATTGCTGTGGGAACATTGCTGTGGGGACTTGCTTCCATTCAGCCACAAAAGCATTAGTGAGGTCAGGCACTGATGTAGGGCGTCTGTCGCAGTCGAAGCGTTCCAATTCATCCCAAAGGTGTTCGATGGGGGTTGAGATCAGGGTTCTGTGCAGGCCAGTCAAGCTCTTCCACCGATCTTGACAAACCATTTCTGTATGGACCTCGCAGTGACTTGGGGGCATTGTCATGCTGAAACAGGAAAGGGCCTTCCCAAACTGTTGCCACAAAGTTGGAAGTACAGAATCATCTAGAATGTCATTGTATGCTGTAGGTAAGATTTCCCTTCACTGGAACTAAGGGGCCTAGTCCTAACCATGAAAAACAGCCCCAGACCATTATTCCTCCTCCACCAAACTTTACAGTTGGCACTATGTATTGAGGCAGGTAGTGTTCTCTTGGCATCCGCCAAACCCAGATTCATCCGCCGGACTGCCAGATGGTGAGGCGTGATTCATCACTCCAGAGAGACGTGTTTCCACTGCTCCAATGGCGACAAGCTTTACACCACTCCAGCCGATGCTTGGCATTGCGCACTTGCGGGATCTTAGGCTTGTGTGCGGCTGCCGGCCACGGAAACCCATTTCATGAATCTCGACGAACAGTTCTTCTGCTGATGTTGCTTCCATAGGCAGTTTGAAACTCGGTAGTGAGTTTTGCAACCGATGACAGAAGATTTGTACGCGCTCACGCGCTTCAGCACTGGGCAGTCCCGTTCTGTGAGCTTGTGGGCCTACCACTTCGTGGCTGAGCCGTTACGTTACGATGCGTTACGTGCTCCTAGACGTTTCACTTCACAATAACAGCACTTATAGTTGCCCGGGGCAGCTCTAGCAGGGCAGAAATATGACGAGCTGACTTGTTCGAAAGGTGACATCCTATGACGGTGCCACGTTGAAAGTCACTGAAGCTCTTCGGTACGGGTCATTCTACTGGCAGTGTTTGTCTATGGAGATTGCATGGCTGTGTGCTCGATTTTATACATCTGTCAGCAATGGGTATGGCTGAAATAGCCAAATCCACTAATTTTGTCCATGTAGTGTATTTTATTTCATTCTAAGGCTACTTACAAAACCTGGTGGATTTGCTGTTCAGCAGTGTCGGGAACCCCCTACCATATCAGGAGCAGAAGGCTGAGGCAGTACGTGGGCAGAAACCAGTCCCACTTCAGGGTGGTCACATTTGATCTGGTCACAGGTCAAATATTTATCACTTGCTCTGTCCTGGAATTCGACCTAACAACCATTGATAATGTAATCAGTGCTGTGTGTATCAACTCTACCTTGTTTTACTACAGGTGGAGGACAGGAGAGATGGTTTGTCATGGAGTCCCCTGACTAAAAGACTGGTTGATACAGATGTCTGAACTGGGACAGAGACCTTGCACTCAGCATTAAAAATATACAAGACACATCTATTACTTTTCATCATCTTTTGTTATTATTGAAATAAATTTAATTGAATGGTACGGGGGGATGACGACTAACATGCACCACCAGACAAAATGCTAATAGGTCCAGTCTCTGTATTGCTTGGGAATGACAATAGAAGATGGAAGACAAGTGTAATATTTGCACATTGTTATATCAGCAGAACACTGCTTCTACAGTGTTATGTGAAGGATGGTTTATTCTACATGGAACTGTTACACTTGAAAGTTATCAAAACACTTTGTTTAGAATATCTACATAAGTTCAGCAATTGCACTCTTCTTATATTACTCTGTATGCTACTGACCGATTCAAAGCTTCCTCCTGCATTTCCAGCCGGTGTCTATTCCACAAGTTACCACGGCTAAATCTACGATGTTAAAATGACTATTTATTCTGTTCCATTTGACTGTGCAATCCACTGTCTCATCAGCCCAGCCAGGCAATTTATAAACTTGATCTCCACAATAAAAAGCATCTAGACATTATCTCACATTTCTTTTAGACCAACATTTCATTTTCAACAGCGGAGATTTGCTAAAAACCTTTGCTGTCTATCTCTGCGACATTTGCAACATGGTTTCAATATTTAAATTCAATCTCCAGCTGTCCCATAGTAATGAACGTGTCGGGAGTCGGGCCTAGACAGACAGGCAGGCAGCATTTCTCAGCCAGTCAAAATCATGAATCAGCTGGCATCATTTTTATGGATATATACAAAGAAATGTTAATAGATTTATTTTTTTTACTAAATGAAGTGCAGCTAGTTTGCAGTCTTTCCAGCTTCAGTTTGAAGTGATTGTGTTAGATGTGTTGTTGGCTAGCTCCTCTGAACAACAGTGTCCTGACGAGAGAGCACATGTTCTATGCCAGGCGAAATCACGCCTCATTAGCTAATTGTTATGGATGTGTCCAAATAAATGTCACTAGAAAACATCTTAAACAAATGCAAATGCAGCTACTGTTGTTATTCTGGCTGCACTGTTTGATGTGACTGTAAATTAGCCGAAGTTGGCTAGTTAGCAAGCAAGGGGATAAGAACGTTGCCGGCCAGGTATGGCAATGGTCGCGACTGGGACGCTCTCCATAGATACAGAACAAAAAGACTGAACGACTGGGTTGCATCTCTAGCAACCGAACCGATAGAACGAACGACCAACCGGCTTAAGTAGCAACCCTAGATTTATGTTGGGACTTCGTCTCGGGCCTAACAACACCCGTGCCAGTATATCCACCAAACCACCAGCTTCTCGAGCATTATTTAAGATTTAAAATGTAAGTCATTTAGCAGACGCTCTTATCCATGAGCGACTTACAAATTGGTGCATTCAACTGTCCCCAGTGGGACAACCACCCTTTAAAAAAAAAAAAGTATGGGGGGTGGGGGGAGGGGGTAGAAGGATTACTGTTATACTATTCCAGGTATTCTTTAAAGAGGTAGGGTTTCAAGGGTCTCCGGAAGGTGGTCAGTGACTCCGCTGTCCTGACGTCGTGGGGAAGCTTGTTCCATCATTGTGTTGACAGCTGAGCTGACTGAAGACCGGGAATTCAACTCGCAGTTGTTGATATCATTTCCACAGTAACATGTCTTACATAACTGATAAAAACTTTGAGTCTCAAGCTACATTGGTAGCAAGGTTATGATGAGGTGGTGTTGAAGGAGTCAGACGCAGGAGGGTAAATCACAGAATAACAGGCTTTTAATCGCAAAATATAGGTTTACGAGAAATGCTCAATACACACTCCAGGGCACAAAACAGGCGCCCTGGAAAATACAAGGCACACGGGAAATACTCCCGTCGATACAAAATACATGAGCTCCACCGAGCTTCACTAACTCCACAATAAACAATCACCCACACAGACAAGGGAAGCAGAGGGAACACTTATACAATGACTAATGAGGGAATAAGGACCAGGTGTGTGTGATTGAAGACAAGACAAATGGAGTGATGATACATGGATCGGCAGTAGCCTAGTAAGCCGGTGACGCTTCAAAACCTGCCCGAACAAGGAGGGGAGGCAGCCTCGTCGGGAAGTCGTGACAGTACCCCTCCTTTTGACGGCTCCCGCGGCCCAGCAGCGCCGACCCCGGCCCGGGATGGCCAGGAGGACACGGAGCAGGGCTGAGCCGGATGGCGACGGTGGAAATCCCGTAATATGGAGGATCGAGGATATCCCTCACCGGGACCCAGCACCGTTCCTCCGGACCGCATTCCCTCCCACTCCACGAGGTACTGAAGGCCCCCCCACCCGACGTACCGAATCCAGGATGGAATGGACAGAGTACGCCGGGCCCCTCGATGTCCAGAGGAGGTGGAGGGACCTCCTGCACCTCAGCCTCCTGACCTGATACCACCGTCCTGAGGAGAGACACATGAAACTAGGTTGACACACGGTAATCAGGGGGAAGTAATAACCTATAAGTGACCTTGTTGACTCTCCTCAGGACTTTGAACGGCCCCACAAACTCGGGCTCAGCTTCCTTCCCGGCAGGGCAGGCGGGAGGGGCAGATTCGGGTCGAGAGCCAGACCCGATCCCCGGTACAAAAGATGGGGGCCTCACTGCGATGGCGGTCAGCGTTGGCCTTCTGACGATGCACGGTGCGTTGGAGGTGAACGTGAGCAGCATCCCACGTCTCCTCCGCGCGCCGAAACCAGTCATCCACCGCAGGAGCCTCGGTCTGGCTCCTGGTGCCACGGTACCAGAACCGGTTTGTAACCTAGAACACACTGGAAAGGCGTTAGGTTAGTGGAGGAGTGGCGGAGAGAGTTCTGGGCATATTCTGCCCATGGCAAGAACACCGACCACTCCCCGGCCGGTGCCTGTCAGTAGACCGCAGCAACCTACCCACGTCCTGATTTACCTGTTCCACCTGCCCATTACTCTCGGGTGGAACCCAGAGGTCAGGCTGACCCGGAGACCCCCAGACGTTCCATAGAACGCCTTCCAGACCTTGGACGTGAACTGGGACCTCAGTCAGACACTATACCTCTGGTACCCCATAGTGCGGGAAGACGTGTGAAAACAGGGGCCTCCGTAATTTGCAGAGCCGTGGGGAGACCAGGCAGAGGAAGGAGGCGGCAGGCCTTTAGAAAGTGGTCCACAACGACCAGGATGGTGGTGTTACCTTGGGAGAGGGGAAGATCAGTTAGAAAATCAACACTTAGGTGAGACCATGGTCGTTGTGGAACTGGTAAAGGTTTGTAACTTACCAGCTGGGAGGTGCCTAGGTGCGCCTTACTCGGGCTCACACATGAGCAGAAGAGGAGACATCCACCTCACATCCTTGGCCAAGGTAGGCCAAGTACTCTCCGGTCAGGCAGCGCACTTTAATGGCTGATACCTGGGTGACCAGAGGAGGGGACGTGTGTGCCCAGTAGACCAGACGATCACGGATAAGGCAGGCACGTACTGTAGCCCATCTGGACACTGAGGTGGAGAGGGATCCGTGCGTATGCCTGCTTTATATCCGTCCAATCGCCCATACACCGGCGCATAATGCAGGAGGCCGGCAGTATGGGGGGAGTTGACCTCGCTGGGCCTCTCCTCTGTGTCATACAGACGGGACATTGCATCGCCTCACGTTCTACCCAGGGGACCTTATGATAGAGTGAAATCAAACCGGGTGAAGAATAGCCCACCTGGCCTGGCGAGATTCAGCCTCGCGCCCGGATGCTCCAGGTTACGATGGTCTGTCGAGACGAGGGAAAGGGTGTTTCCCCCTCTGAGCTACCAATGCCTCCACACGGTCAAAGCTCGGACGACAGCCAACAGCTCCCGATCACCAATGCCGTAGTTCTGCTCCACCGGGCTGAGCTTCTTCGAGAAGAACTCAGGGGCAGAGCTTGGGTGGCATACGAGCGTTGAGACAGGACAGCTCCTATCCCAACCTCGGAAGCATCCACCCACTACTGAACGGTAGTGATGAATCAGTGGGCTAGTACTGGGGCTGAGGTGATCAGACCCCGCAGTTTGCTGAAGGCCAGGTCAGCCTCAGCAGACCAGTGGAGCCGGGACAGCCCACCCCTTCAACAGGGAGGTAATGGGAGCTGCGACCTTGCCAAATCCCCGGATAAACTTCCGATAGTAGTTGGCAAAGCCATGGAAGCGCTGAACCTCCTTAACTCGTGGTCGAGTCGGCCAATTACGCACGGCTGAAATCCGATCTCCTCCATCCTGCGGTCTGATGGAAAAACATACACTTCTCTGCCTTAGCATGAAGATCATTTTCCAACAGTCGGGCCAGCACCTATGCGAACCAGGGACACATGCTCAGTCGCCGTAGCAGGAATACACCGTCACCGATGAGACCACTACAACGCGACCAAGCATGTCCCGGAAACACCTCGTTCACAAAGGAATGGAAAACTGAGGGAGCATTCATCAAACCATAGGGCATCACCAGGTATTCATAATGCCCCATGGTTGTGCTGAATGCTGTCTTCTTCTCATCTCTCCTTCTCGGACACATACCAGGTTGTACGCACTCCTGAGATCTAATTTGGTGAAGAAGCACGCCCCATGCATTGATTCAATCACTGAAGGAATGAGGGGGAGAGGATAACTAAATCTTACCGTCTCTGTTCAGTGGTCGATAATCAATGCACGGGCGCAGACCTCCGTCCTTCTTCTTCACAAAGAAGAAACTCGAGGAGGCAGGTGAAGTGGAGGGACGTATATACACCTGGCACAGGGACTCGGTGACATATGTCTCCATAGCCACCGTTTCAGCCTGTGACATGGGGTATATATGACTCCTGGGAGGTACAGCGTCTACCCGGAGGTTTATCGCGCCCAATGAGGTGGTAACTTAGTCGCCTGCGTTTTAGAGAACGCTGCCCAGAATCGAGGTATTCAGTGAGAATGCGCACGGTGGAGGTACTGTCTGGACTTTCTACTGTGGTTGCACTAACGGAAACACCTAGACATCTACCCTGACACTCGCTCGCGACCACCCCGTGAGAAACCCTCTGCGGCCATGAGAAGGTGGGGTTGTGGAGTGCTAGCCAAGGGATAGTTAATACCACAAGGAAAGCAGGAGACTCAATAATGGAAAAAGTAACCTGCTCACAATGAGTCTCCTGGAGTAATCATGGTGACTGGTGCAGTAACTTCCTTAACCAACCCGACCCTAATGGTCGACTATCAAGTGCTCTGATGGGGGCGTAGAATGGATAGGGGGAGTGCCTATACGGTGGGCGAATGCGCTGTCCATAAAGTCCCAGCTGCGCCTGAATCGACTAGCGCCTTACACTGGGGGAACTACCATGTGCTCAGGAAAGGAGATGTATTTTACAGTGCGCAGCAGAGGGCTCTGAACGAGTGTGGGTGTTCGATACCTGGGGTGATGCAAGAGTGCCTGCCTGCCGCCTCCAAACCCAGAAGAGAGCGTTGATGAAAACGTGTGGTGAAATGTCCATTCGCGCCACCAGGTGGCACTGGCACTGTAATCCTCCGCTCTCTCGGCTAGCGGTTCCACCCATCTCCATCGGTTCTGGATCCGAGTCGCCGAGGAAACGGGCAGACCTCCTCCAGGACGTCTCTGGTTGCCAGCAGGTTGTCCAAACGAATGGCCATGTCCACCAGTTGCGAGAAGGACAACATGGTGTCACAGCAGGCTAGCTCCCGTCGGACATCCTCTCAGATGGCACCGGGAAATGGTCGATCAAGGCCCGCCTCATTCCACCCGGACCCAGCGCCAGAGTCGAAACTCCAATGCGAAGTCCTGCAGTCCTCGTCCTCAGGTGGACCAGCCGCTTCGCCCGCCTCTCGACCCTCGGGCGGGTGTCCCGGTCGAACTCCCGTGGTCGGGATATCTGATCCCTCCGGATCGGGCTCTCTCCTCTCCAGGCGTTGGACGACCTGAAGAACCCGATCCATCGCTCACCCAAGCTGGCTAGCATAGTTGAATGCTCCTGGACCGTGCCTCACGACTCCAGGCATCGTGTCTCTCCCGGCTGACTCCATAGCGGGTGGGTGATTCGTGATGAGGTGGTGTTGAAGGAGTCAGGCGCAGGAGGGTAAATCACAGAATAACAGGCTTTAATCCGCAAAATACAGGTTCTGACGTCAGTAGCTAGTAAGCGGTGACGCGAAAACCTGCCCAAACAAGGAGGGGAGGCAGCTCCGCAGAAGTCGTGACAAAGGTGTTGTAGAACGAGTGTCTCATGAAACACATTCCAGACACTGGTACTTTTTTGCTATCTTGGCATAACTGTGATTTGACATAGAAATATCAGCTAGCTAGATAGCCTATCCAGCTGTAGCTATCCCAGTTATGCTAGCTAGGGGCTAGTTAGCTGCTGTCAGGGTGGCTAAGCACAAGGTCAGTGCAGGCTTTAGTTTACACATAGAACTGAATTAGCAGATTATCTTGAGATGGTGAGTCAGAGGAGAAGTCCTCAACTTCAAAACTTCTCTCCGTATGGCCCCAAAAGCAGCTTAGCTTACCTGCTGTCACTAAGTTACTCACTACTGCCCTTGTTTGTTGTGATTGAATGGCAAAAGAAACACCCAAGAAACACCCACATTAAACCACATCCCTAAGACAACTCTCGTTTGGGCTTCAGTAATGGCCGCTGCATTTCTTAATGAGCACCGAAGAAACGGAATTGGTAGGTGCAGTTCACCTTTAAGATGAATGTACTAACTTAGTCACTCTGGATAAGAGGGTCTGCTAAATGACTAAATGCAAAAAATGACGTCCATGTGGTGTGATGGTGCTCTTTTTCCACCGAATTGTCCATGTCATCTAGATGGTAATTTCAGGTTCACACAAGTTACTTATCCATTATCAATCTGGTTAAAGGGAGTTTCAAGGTCTGTTTGGAATTAGTCAATAACTACTGTTTCAGTCTAGTGACATTTTGATCATTTTGTCTTGCCATGCAAACAATAAGAGGTTTGCCATAAGCAGTATTCCCACCACATTATTTCCTAAAGTATTATACATCAAAGCAAAACTTTCAGTTGTTTTTCATGCTCAAGTAACCGTGTCCGACCTCTGATAACATATTGCATACTAATAACAGTTGTGGTCCGACAGGGGGGTCCCTCAAGGCTCGGTCCTGGGTCCACTAGTGTTTTGTATCTACATGCTGCCACTGGGACACATCTTGAGGAAATACTAGTAGTGTAGTGGAGGGTATACACTGTATACCCACTTATGTTTCAGTGCTAACTCACTTCTTAATCCCCACTGATACGTATCAAAGTAGTGTAGTGGAGGTACTGTATACGCTGTATCTCTTAATAGGGCTGATGCAACAGATTGAAATGTTTAGCTTAAAATGTTGATAAACTATTATTTCTTCACATTTTAGGGCAAGGCAATGTACACACTGCAGTAGGCCTATGTGGAATGTTCCAAATGCAATTTTGCGGGAAAACACCTTTCTAAAATGAGCACTGCACATGCAAGCGGTTTCATGGACTGAGATGGAAATATCAGTTAGGAAGAGGGGGATTAAAAGTGTTGCTAATCATGGGTTGTAATATAATTAGGATAATGCCATTTGGCTGTAGACAATGAAAGAAAGTTTAAAAGAAACCAATAGAACAGGAGAACGCATAATGAGTACATCTTTATACAAATAATTGCCTCCACGTTTCTATGGTGGGATTTTGGCTATTGTCTACTTTGAAGAAAGGTAAGACATGCCTCATAATATTAAGTGAAACATCCAGGTTTCAAACAATTAAGAAACAGGAAGAATATAGCGATGCTAATGATAGGCCTAACCTTATGTTAGATGGAAAGGGTTTGCCAAAAATCTTCTCTATTAAATGTTAACTAGCTACAAAGTAGCCTATGCCTACCTGGCAGAATGATATCATGATTATTTGCGTTAATCCAATTATTTTGCAAACTCCATCTCATGTGCTACAGAAACACCTCTAATCAAACAATAGTGCTAGGTGCCTGCACATTTGAATTAAAAAGTGGTCCCCTGATGTGGTTTTAGAATTGTTATGGACTTAGAACTCACAATTTTGTTGTTTCTGTTAAAAAAAGTGTGACTTTGAGAATGAAAACCAGAAAAAATTGAAAACCTGTGAATTTCTGACTCAGTTGACAGACTAATTTATCTGTTTTCAATAGTAGGCCTACAATTAGAGCCTACTTGCACAGTACAGTTTGTGTTGGCCTGACTGTGAAATACCAATATGGGATTGCTCCTTTTAGGTCATTGAGTGTATGTCACTGTTTCTCATAGAATTCCTCACAAGGGCCGCCTTCCTTCGCGGGCGCCGCTTGATTTCTTTGTAAAATTAGAGTATAACACACTTCTCCAGGCACCTCTACACCACTGGGAAACACGGACCGGGCTTTCACTTTATGCTGACGACGCATAGCTGTATGTCTCTACAAACACTGACCACCGCCAATGCTACTGCACTCTATGGTCAGCTGCCTGCAGGACATCAAAGCGTGGATGCAGTTGAGTTTCCTGCAGTTAAACTGCAAAAAGACAGAGGTCGTCCTGATTGGCACTCACACCCTCATAACTAAATCAACAGCTACATTCTCAATATTGGTGGTGTGAAGGTTCTCCCCCTCCAGTGAGGTTCGTAACCTGGGTGTGATATTTGACAGTCAGCTCTCGTTTGAGGCCCACATTAAGAGCGTGACCAAAGTCACATTTTTCCATCTACGGAACATTGCCAGGTTACGACCTATGCCATCACAACCTGCAGCTGAGCGACTCATCCTCGCCCTTTATTGCATCCCCGTATGGACTATTGGAACACCCTTTTTGGTGTCTAAACAGTCTACAATATGTCCAGAACTGTGCTGCACGTGTCGTCACCCACACCTCCCCGCGAGCACATCACTCCAGTGCTGTGCAACCTCCACATGGCTCCACTGGCTCCCCCATATGCTCACTCATCGACTACAAAATCCTGGTTCCACACCTACCAAGCTATCCACAACTCTGGACCTAAGTACCTGTCTGACCTCATTCTACCAGCCCCGCCACCGCACCATTCGCTCCTCCAGGTCCGTCTCCCTTCAGCAGCAGACTAAAAACTATGGGTGACAGGGAACTTTCAGTTGTGCGGCTCCGCGGTTGTGGAACGCACTTCCAGACACTATTAGGGCTGCGAAGAGTCTCTGTCCTCGCTAGGTACAGCTCAAGACTGTGCTGTTCAGAAAAAAGCTTTCAACGACCACTGCTAATTCTGTTCCCAGTCACTGGATCCTGTTACAACACCGCAATAGCTTTGTTTGTTGTCTGTGTTCTATGTTCTGTGTTTGGATTGTTTTGATTATATTCATATTATTATTATTAAACTAAATTAGTGCCTTGGGTGTGAGAAAAGTGCTTTACAAATGAAGTGAATTATTATTATTGCTAACTGTTGTGATTGGCCATAAAGATGAATGAAGATGATCCGGCAGCCTAGGATCAAAGTCATTCCACTGGGGTGAATGGGCTTAGTGGGCCTTGGGGGACCTATTGACCCACTCATAAATACTACTGCACCCGACAAAACGCATGACAGGAGAGAAAATACATTACAAGGAGAGACGTTACCGCAAACAACAACAAGTAAGCAGAGATGGCCTGGGGCTTATATTTCTACCTTGCATTTTAGGCCAAAAAACCCAGGAAATGTAAAGAAATCTAACCTCCAGTGAATGTTTATTTGGCATCATCCAACCAGTGTAATAAAAAAATAGTTAAATGCTAAAATAACGTGTTTTTAGTGAGAGCACCTTGTTGAAACGGATAACTAAGACACATTATCAAACATACTTGATCAAATGGCAAAGACCGAAAAACATATACATTTCAATTGAAACTAACCAAATACAAAATATGCTATATACACAGTACAGTTTCATAACATTGGGGGCTCAGTCCTGAAGATCACAGGAGTTGAGGGGGTTTTGCTGTGACACTCTGGCTCCGGGACTTTTGTATTTGAGCC